>NC_143387.1:44735827-45035827 GCF_980474605.1 Leiobunum rupestre
AGGGTGTAAAGGGCGCTTGCGCAAAAGCGAGACGCTGTTTTTAATAAAGATACCTTTAGAGCGCGAGCGATATTGTCCCGGAATATTATTGATCTGATTCTCGCGTGAGGAAAGGCGCTAGTTCAACGACGGAAGAGACGAACGAAGAGCGAGATTTTTGCGAAAGTAAAAGAGCAACGCTCGCCCCCTCCATCTCGCAATCCCCCCGAATGTCTGATAATAGTTCTTCCGTAATAATACATTACAAAAGAACGAAATACTTCTTATCTAGCGTATATGATTAAAGCGGTTTTCGGCCCGCGGTCGTGAAATATTCCACAATCGTAGGTCCGCGTAAATTGGTGTCAAAAACGGGTTGTTTGTTTACGGCCAATCACGACTAATAATGTTTTGGTCGACATTAATTGTTGTTTTTGGCGTGTCAAAGGCTTAAAGAGTCTTTCGCGATCTCGACGTCGTCTATATTTTTACACTTACGCTCGTTTAAACGATACATTTAAATTTAATTGGACGGCACTTAAATTTTTGACGACCAGAGGGCGCCGTGTGATTTCCACTCGGCGAAGACACGTTCCTTATCAATACATCAAGATCCGAGTTCCAACGTCTCATTGACACCAGCGATTAATTCCGAGGAGATTCCACCCCAGCGCTTTCCTTAACTAGTTATTAGACGAAGCTAGCTAGAGAGAGAAACTATCGAGGGATGTCAATGAGATATATATTTGAATAATTAGTTTCCAGAAAAACGCGATGATCGACTATCTACGCGTACATCCGCTGATGAACGCGGTTAGGAACTTAACAGCAATTATAAGCCGAAATTCATGTTAAAGATTGTAAGCGTTGGCCCCAAAAAGTACCCGGGCTTCGCGCGCTTTTAAATTACGGGTTTTAAAGACTGGCAGTCGTATAATAAATCATCGTTGCGCAAGTTGGCTTCGATCTGCCGACGAAAATCTTCACTTTCGTTCGCTCGTAGATCCACTCTCGTAAACAAAAACATCAAGTCAATGATTAATTATCGGTCCAACGATATTTTTTACGATTTTTACGGAACAACGCGGCGTACATTTAAACGCGTTAAGAAAAAAGTAGCCGCCCAAAGTAAACAATCTCCCTAAAAAGGCAATTCCAATTATTTATTTAGAAAATTAAGAAGTCCATGTTTTTCATAAGGACACTGTTTCTCAACGATATACGCAAATTAATGGTTGTTCATTTGGACACGATATAATTGCTTTGTTTCGTAAAAGTAAATTTATTATATAACTAGTTTTTCCACACTTCTCAGATATACTATTTGCTTTAAAGAAAATTGAGTGATCATTTAAATTCTTATAAAAAATAATTTCAATTACTTCTGAAATCGTTCAAGATTTTAATAGATCGTATATTATAGACTACGTAACTATAAAATAATAAACATTTTTGCTTAATTGTTTCGTGGTTTCCTTCTATCGAGTGTGGTTTTAAAAAAGGTTTAAATTACCAAAATAATAGCATCTTGTAAGCAATTTTTCAATTATTTTTTTATTATTATTTTAGAATTATTTTATATTAATTTGTACAAATGAGAAAACGAAATAACACCTTAGAAATAACAGTTTATAAAATAATTGGTGTACCAGAACAATAAAAATTTGGTGAAAGGTGCTTTGGGAAAATGCCACTTTCTTCAACATTAAAAAAAAATCGTTTCTAGTCAATGTGAAATATGCCCAGGTTTCATCAGTTTAATACAATATTTCGAATGAAATACACGGAGGGGGCTGAGAGAGGCGACTACGCGTGCGTGACTTGTCAACTGCACGACAGTAGCGACATAAAATGGCCTCTTATCTACCAGCTGCCTTCGCTGATCTGATTGACCGTTATTAAGCTACTAAAGAATTTTAGATTGACTCAAGTAAAAACACTTTTTACACGAAAACTTTATATTAAAACGTAAGCCTAAATAAAATATAAAAATGTTAAGATTGACACGTAACCATTAAATCATTATTTACCTATTATTATTTAATTACATTTATACGAACTAATTATTAACGGTATAGCCTTTGTTTAACGCCATTGCCACCACTAGGTGGTTCCTTTTCGTTTGTTCCGGGATTCCGTAGTAGGGTAAGAAGAGTAACTCTATGACGTCATTTTACTCCGATTAATTCTGTGGAGGCGAATAGTTTGAATCGGAGTAAAAACGTTCTTCTGCATGTGGCCTTTTAAGCAGATAAATTATGGCTAGCAGACGACAAAATCCGATTTACTCTCTTTATACCTCCTTTTCGGAAGGAGTAAAAAGAGTAGCGCTAATACTCCGGAACAATCGAATAGTTTATGGGCCGGAGTATTTATCTTCCCCGGAATAGGCGAATAAAACGTTTAAGGGTAAAAAGGGTACACTTTTAGTCCGAGAACAGGCGAAAAGAAACTGCCTATTATCTTTCACAAAGATGGTGCTTATAAACAACTATGACACCAGTGTGGTCGGTCATGCTTTGCCCGAAAAAAGTATATTTATTTATTTAAGTCACGTACATTAATCGAACTAATTAAAATAGGTAAAACGCGACTAAGGCAAGTTGGAAGAGCTCTTGAACATACGCCAAAAAACGTGAAATGGAAATAACAGACAATAGAAAAAGTGATTACGCGACGCAGCCGAGAAAACGACAATTACGTTCTTCCGCTCGGAGCCCGCGCGACCCTTGAAAAAACGGAGATTATTTTAATTATAGATATGATCATTTACGGAACGGCAAAAAATCGCTTCTGAGGAGGAGATTGTAATTGTCAACTTTGTGGCCCGAAGCGTTAGATGCTTAGGAAAAGTCAATCGCGAAAAATACCTGGCGAGTTATCAAATGTAGCGAAGATCTCTTCCTCGAACTTCGTAGCGCAGCCTTCACTCTGTTTTTTGGTTTCGTCTCCAGCGACGTCCGACGTTCGTCTTAAGCCTTTCGGATAAACTGTCGGACACTGCTCGGCGTGGAACTTCACCTTGACATTTTTTTCCCCCACATCCCCGCAAATTGACAACTAAATAACCCTCCTGATTATTAATGAGATATTAAAATAAAACTATTAGCGTCAGCCGATTCTTTCTATATTTCCCTCCTGGACAGATAGATTCCAAGGACGCTATTTCGTTGTTCGGTATTTCTCGAACACGTGAAATCTCTATTTCAAATTTACGGTTATTATTATTAGAGAGAGGTTTATTTTAAATACCATAAAACAAATAAGGTAGATATATTTTTAACGTTACGATTACAGGTTTAATTTTCTATTTCAGGGCTGTGCTAAAAAAATATTGTATGGCTGAGATTCGACTGTCCTAGGAAACATTATTTCACATTTTTTTACTTCTAGATAAAAGAACGCTTATAATAACCGTGATATATCAAATCAAGTTTCCTTTTAATCATTTTACAGCACGGGAGTATTTTACGAAACCAAAAAATATTTATAATAATATGTTTTCGATTACAAATGATGTTCGGAATTGCTTTAGAATTGCATCTAATCGCGACACGAAAGATTGAGTCTCAAGGGCGAAATAAGAGTTTTCGGATGGCAAAGCCCCTTTAGCTAAATCTTAAAAAATGCTTTCGCGACGTATAATGACTCAAAATGTCGTCTTATAAATTTTAATTTAATTAATGGGTTGCTGTAATCAAACGTTCAGTTGGACGGTTCTGAAATCGTTGATATCAATTAAATGTTAAAATTTAATTACCAAGGAAGAAATGATATTAAAACAAAAATGCTTTTACCAAAGCAGTTTCAGGGCAGATTTAAGGTACCTATAGAGGTTTGTAGGTTTTGTCAATTCTTCGTCATTTGGCTAAGATTGAATAGTAACTTTCGCTTCGCCCAAAAGTTGTATAGTAGATTCAACTAATTCCCTGTAAATAATTAAGGGTCACTAACCCTTAAAGCGTTAAAATCTTTACAGGGTTGCGCTTGAATACCCAAAAAAATTATTAACGTGAAACTTTACTCTATATTTTCTATATTTCATCCAGTAATAAAATTTTTCAATTGATTTTCTTAGATTTACCTAAGCCACAACTTTATAGTTGGAAAATACAAAGTTGAAAATTGAACCACTTCATTTGAATTTGAAGCAAAATTTTCAACTGCGTTGACAAGGCTATACAATGAATGGAACTTCCAACAAACCTTCTGTGGTCAAGAATATGTTTTATATCAATTTAAGTAAAAGTCTTACTTGAAACGAACCCTAAAGCTTTAGAATTTTGGTTATTTCTTACACAGTCTTTCTTCAGAATCTCTTCATTAATTAAATTTCAAAAATACCACTTTAAATACTTTAATAGCCACAACACAATCATTGAATTATAGAAAATTAATCCTAGATACATTTTAATAGTTGTCAAAATGAGGGTCCGACTCTTACTCAACAGCTGAGATTTTTTCTCTATGAAAAATCTATTGTCCATAAATACTCAGGAAAGATCAGATATGGCATTACATTATGCTCCATGAAGCTCCAATCTCAAACAAACAAATTTAACCTTATAATCTGTGCTATTAGATTAAATTTCACCAATTAACCTCCAATAAGCTGTGTTAAAGTACAAGAAATAATTAGTTTTATTGAAAATTTTAAATGTGTTGAGTCAGTGTAGTATCTATGAACTAATAGAATTTTATGGGCTAATTGTTTCTACGAAAGCAGATGCTTAAAGGCTTTAGATGGATTACAAATTAATTAATAACGCTGATGATAATTTTGATCTAAAAATATTTAATTAGGTATAAATAAAGCAATTTGAACAAAAATTACCCATAAACAAACGTTTATTTCTTCTGTAAAGTGCGAAAAACGAGGTACATTTGTTAAAGTGGAATCGGGCATAATTTAATTTTTGCATTTTGCGAGTTTAAAGCCATCAATGTCAAAAATGTTAGACTATGGCAATATATAGTCAAAGCCTTTTATCCACTGCCAACTAAACTTCGTTAAGTAATGCAATTCTAAAACGTTACCCGTTGGAGTTGACAGTAGTAATTAGGTTGTTAGATTCCGTAGTACTGAATCTTGAGCATGAAAAATGCTTAATAAAAAATTAATTTACTTAGCGGTTCTGCTATCAGCTCTCTTGCCTTTAGTTGTACTAATTTTCCCCAGATAAATGATGTAGGACATAACGCTTGTGAAAACACCAAAACACTCTCCACGTGATCACCTCGATTGGTTTACATAGTTAACACGACTAAAATGTAGGTCGCTTACCTATAAGAGGACTCAAAAAGTCGATTTGAAATATTCTTTAAAGTATAGCTACATTAGATGAAGAAAAGACGATTTTCAGATTATACGCGTAGATTTTTGTGAGTCAGTCTTTTTAGCAAATTTATTTCTTTGGCGACGCTACCTTGGGTAAGGTTTTTTTGTATATAAATGTAAGCCGATGTTTAATCTAAAACGGTAACATATATCAAAATACCGGTTGGGATTTACATCATCCTCAGCTATAACGCAATTTCATCGGAAGAAAAAATACATATTAAGGTGGACAAGATCCCGAGGCGAAATTATCAATTAAAGATCACGAGGGAAAGGAAGGAAAAGGTTTTTGGGGGAAAACGATTAAGCCTTAATTATCACCCATTTGGGAAATACGCGAAGTGGAGTGCTGGAAACGGTAGATACGTTGAAGAACGTTCTACCGTTAAGGTCTCGCTAACCGACAACAGCCAACCCAAGAATAATAATACATTTGAAGAGCATGTTCGCCGTCAGTAAAAGTACTTTTCCATTCAACCTTGGAAACGAATGCGAAAACAGCTAGTCAAGAGTTATACTCATTTTTTGTCATTTAAAATTAAAAGATTAATAATAATTATGTCGTGTCTTTAATTAATATATTTTAATAAAGGTAAAATACAATATTTAATATATAATAAATAATATAAAATGTAATAGTATATTATTATTAAATATTATATAATATATGCAAAATGTAAAATGTGTTGTGTAATGAGTAATGTATAATAAGTAATGTGTAATGTGTAATGTATATTGTATATTGTATATTGTATAATCTGTAATGTGTAATGTGTAATGTGTAATGTGTAATGTGTAATGTAGAATGTTTAATGTATATTGTGTAACGTGTAATGTGTAACGTGTAATGTGTAATGTGTAACGTGTAATGTGTAATGTGTAACTAGTAATTTGTAACGTATATCGTAAAACGTGTAAAGTAAAACGAAAAACTTAAAACGTATAACGTATAATAAATTGAGAAAAATTTAAATTTGTTTCAAACCTCGACATAGTTGTAATGATCTAACGCCGAAAAAGACATAAAAATAAAAATAACATGAGGCATGCTCAGTAGCTGATAAACGAGTCAAATTTTAAATTTTTCGTTTAATTTCCTTGATGGCCGAAATTGGGGCGTCTGATATCGGAATCTCGTTTAATAAGAATCTGAAATTCAATTATTCCGTACTCTTCTAAAATTTTCCAGGCGTAACTTTATTTTATTTTGTCTAAACATTTATTTTTTGATAGTTTTATAGACTATAGTTAGCCTTACAATCTCACGGTTATCACTAGTTTCAGCCAAGTTTTATTTTCGATTCTCGCCGGCAGAACTAGTTTTTCAAATATTAGTAGTTAAGTCACACGAACACTATCCGCGGGTTTTGAATAGTTTAAACTAAAACATGCACAGACGCGCGGAGATAATGTTCGTCTGGAAGCGAAATCCTTGAGCCGTCCAAGTCTAACCAGTAATTAGTTACGAGTGAGATTAATTTGACGAAATTTTATTAACTAATAAAGTTTCGCGTACATTTTTAACACGAGGAAGGGAGAAAAATTTGGCAATTACAGCCTGATTGCACCCTATCTTACGGCGAGCGTGGGCAAAAATAAACTGTCGAATATTATTGATTACGTGACCCAAATTTGTAAATATCAATTTGTCTTTAAAATTTCTGCTAGAAAAAAAGAATCCCAGAATACATCATTCAAATCTTGACGGTTAAATTATATTATTTAAATAATTAAAAATATTTTACCGTGATGATATCACTCGATTTACTTTATGGGCAATAAAAATGGTGTACAATACCGTTACCTAATTTTTTCATGAGTAATTGTGGTAATTGAAAGATTTTAAATTATGTTTAACACCATTACGAAATTAGTGAATGAAATTTAATTGCAAACTAATATCTAAATGGGCAATTTTCAAATGGTCTTTGATCGAAATTTAGACACAAAATTTATTTTATTCAATTACAATGTGTGAAATTCAACTTTATTTACATTTTTTGATTTAAACAGAATTGGCATCAAACTAGATGTGACTTCATTTCAGTTGGATTTAAACAGAATTGGAATCAAACTGGATGTGTCTTGATATCAGTTAGATTTAAACATAATTGGATTCAAACTGGATGTGTCTTGATTTCAGTTGGATTTAAACATAATTTTATTCAAACTGGATGTCTTGATTTCAGTTTTATTCAAACAGATTTGGATTCAAATTGAATTGAATCCTAAATTTGGACATTGGATAAAGTCCTTTTCGTAAAGATAAAGTTCAATAATTTTAAGTTTCGTAAAATATAACGTAAATGAAATAAAATAAAGGGTTCAAAGTGATTAAATAAATTTCTAAATGCAATTTTATTTTCCATTTGTGACACGAAACGGAAATAGAGTCATCAACGGGAATAGAATCAGCAGGCATCACAACAAATAAATGAAGCCCAACACAAAACCCCCTCTCTCAAAAACCAATTACCCAAACGAACCGTATAAATGTACTACGCACGCACTAGAAAAAACAAGAGTAATTTACAACCTACAAAGTGTGTATAAAACCACGGAGACGCTATGCCAAGGTTTCAAATCGAACAACAATGAGATCCAGCCAGCACGAGACGGCGAATGTGATAAATTTCCGAATACGGTTCAAGTAGGACCTGTATAGTGTCTCTTGGAAAATTACAACATCAATCGCATTTTATAACACTACGGGAAAAAACAGTGGTCTTACCTACAACGACACTGTTCGCGCGTGGTTCGTTTACCCCTGACCCAGCGTGACCTCCGCCAGTAGATCTGAATGTAAGCGATAAATCGCCCGTGACTCCTATTCAACGTTATTTTACAAGCATTTAATAAATTTTGCCACAAAAACATCCAAAGGAGCCCTTGATTTCGGAACGCTGGAATTTAGTACGATTTGCCGGTTCCTTCTGCAGACCCCCTTTTCTCTCTCTCTCTCTCTCTCTCTCTCTCTCTCTCTCTCTCTCTCTCTCTCTCTCTCTCTCTCTCTCTCTCTCTCTCTCTCTCTCTCTCTCTCTCTCTCTCTCTCTCTCTCTCTCTCTCTCTCTCTCTCTCTCTCTCTCTCTCTCTCTCTCTCTCTCTCTCTCTCTCTCTCTCTCTCTCTCTCTCTCTCTCTCTCTCTCTCTCTCTCTCTCTCTCTCTCTCTCTCTCTCTCTGATTCGAACGATTTATACTCCGCGGGAAATGGATCTTCCACTTTCGTGGTCTTCTTTTTTCTATATAATCATTTATAGCTGTCTAAATTGGGGGAAAAAGCACGAGTTTCTTAATGCACCTCAAATAAGCAAAAGGGGGGCGAGAAGGGGGGCGTACGGGTCCGACGAAACTAAACAAATTGAAAGAGATCGATTTTCGCAAAATAAACATCACAAAGTGGAGGCTTGAAGGACGCAAATTAAAAATATTAAATTTATATTTTCGTAATTGTTTTTTTTTGTTCCTCGTAGCCTTAAAGTATTGGGGAAGAGGGCTGAATCAGTTAAGGTTTTAGTGAAAATGTCATCGGGAGAGTATGGGCGGACAGTTAGAGCTTTTCGATTTAAAATAATGTGGCTACCTGAAAAACGCGATGCCTTGATGATATTTCTAGAAGCGTCTTTCAGGCGTGCACCTCTTTTCTTAAATACACTTGGCCTCTGAAACATTCGTTGGTATAATTACAGAATATTTCTAGACTAAAAGTCGTTGTCTAATTTAATACATTGCCTTTAAAATGATGAAAATCAATTGAAACGTAACAAAATAGTCTAGCATAAATATTCCTGTTGTAATTTTGTATTTTAAAATTATCCAGTCATGGATTTAAGTAATTAAAAAATAATAATTATTGCAAAGCGCAAAAGCATTAACGACCAAATTTTCGATTTACAGATTTTGGTTTTATTTCACCTTATTTTATACGTTAAATTCAATTTTGAACTAATTTTCGAATTTAAAGTTTTTGTTCATAGAGAAATGAATTGTTGCAAAACGCATTATTTTAGGTTTTTGCATTATTTTCAAACCAAAAACGCATTAATGTGTTTATTTTCTTTAAAAGTCAAATCAAGACGCATTTGTTTCACGTTTTAAGACATAAATAGTCGCGCGCGCTTAGTTAAGCCTACTTCCAGAATGTGAAGTTACAGTCCTGTTTACAGTCACATAAATTATTTACTTGATTTTATCCATGAAATGGAGCCACTTCCAACTTTTTCAAATCCTTCGCAAGTTTTTTCACAAACATTTAAATAGGAAATATTGGTGGAAACTCTCCAACATATACGTGGTAAAAAGCTTTTTTTTAATGATATTTCTGAAATATCGTTTGGCCTGTAAATTGTTTAGTACCAGAATATAATTTGAGTTGAAAAATCCAAGTCTACTATATAAACTTGAAAGAAGTAAGTTGAGGTATCTTAAGGCAAAGAAAGTTTGAATTTCACGGGTTTTTTCCATATTTTGGTTTTGGTCGTTAATGCTTTTGTGCTTTGCACGGCAGTTCATGACTAAAATGGTTTATTTATTACAATTATTTACAATTGGGTGAGCTTCTTTTTCAAACCAATTGTTACATTCCACAATCGGCTGGAAAACCATTTTAATAATGAAGTATGTGGTTTTTCTTATCAATTTTTTTAGAAATCTCTGTTGTAGTTTGGCCGTTTAAAAGATGTAGTGGATTTCCAACGTTTAATCATGAACAGGAACCAGTCTAAATAACGCGTTTTGACTAAAGTGTAAAAATGCCCAGTTCTTCACCAGGGCATGAGGAACACCTGTCCAAGGCCTCATTCCAGAGATGAGATTTAACTTTGCAGAACTGTTTACAACTTAGATGATAAACTAGATTCTGCTCTTTAAATTAAATTACTTGTAAATAGTTTTAATTTTTTCTTCTGAAGTATTGAACATTTCGTACTTTTGTACCCGTTTTTACTAAAAAAAGTATATATAATTCGATCAATACAAACGATGTACGTGATTAACAGAAATAAACATTAGTGTTACAGTTGTAAGGAAAATCCTAAAATATCCCAAAATTACAATGTGCACGGGGACCACAAAATCCCTAAAGACGGCTGTGGCTCAGACGAACGCAGCTTAAACTGTCTTTTAATAAATGGCGAGATTATCCACAATATATAGATATGACCTTTTAGCTCCAATGGAGCGAAATGGTAGAAACGATAGTGGGAGGCGTGGCATAATTTATAGTAAAGACTTCTTAAATTGTTTTAGGGGATGTTCGATTTCGAGCGTAAAAAGGCAGATGGATTACTTTTGGCTGATTGCCCGTCCGCCGAATCTCATTTGAAAACGACGTAATGGATTAAAGAAACGGACATCAGTTGAAGGCGCATCAGAAACGCGACGTTTTTCGAATAGCAGAATCGACGCGGTTAAATATATAAATAAGCCGGAATTCTCAATAAATCCGACGGAATGGTAATTCCGCGCTGTGCGCCGAAGTAAGCTACGCATAAATTAAAGCTTTGTGTGGTCGAGGTTCGAGCCGGGAGATTTACGGGGCCCCTCACCGACACTTCATCTTGTACCATTTCGAATCATTCGTCAAGTCGTCGACGATCAAAGAAGCTAAAAAGAAATGAGCCAAAGAGAGAGAGAGAGAGAGAGAGAGAGAGAGAGAGAGAGAGAGAGAGAGAGAGAGTCTGCGACCGATAAGAAACCCAGCAAAGATTAACCGAACAAAAGGTGAATTATCCGTCGAAGGAACGAATCGTCTCGAAAACCAAAATGCCCCCCTTTTAAAGCAGTGTCGTGATATTCACGCGGGCAATCGAAGGATCTTCATTGAAAGCAATCCGCCTCTAAAGGGCTTCTTAACCTTTCACCAAATAACACAATATACCCTAAATTGTGACATATATCAGTTAAAATCTCCTAGGCGGTAAATTCACAATATTCCGCGTTATTTGTACTTATTTTCCATAATTTGAATTTAAATAATTTCGCGCTTTTTGTTTATGAAACACTTATTAAACCAAACTGATTAAAAACTCGTATGAATAATTCAGGGAAAACGTTTGAAAACTCGGATTGTGTAACAACGCGTTTTTAAGAAAAAGTCCACCGCGTATAAAAAGAAGTTGACCCATATAAAGAAGACATTCAAAAACGAAATTAATAATATTCCGAGAATAAATGTATTCCGGAATGGAACCAGGAACTGCGTGACATTCCCACGGGTTTATAACAACGTGAATATCAACCAGTAGCACCCAAAAGATTATTCATTTCTCCAGTTTGGAGGTCACATTTTGACGCTTTCCAAATGTCGTAACCGCCGACATTCCCTCGTCGTCGAACGGAAGAAAGACTGAGAAGGAATACGTCGGCAAAAAATGGAATCGTACGGCAATTTCGTCTAATAACAAAACCACGATTCAAAGCACCAGGCGGGAACGTTGCGCCGAAATTACACGCTTCGATCCTCGTTGCTTGTATATTCTCAACAGGAGGTTCGCGCGATAACCTTTCAACGTAGAATAGACGACAACAAAATTCTTAGTTTTCATTATAATCATTTACAGGTGTTATTCTTTGAAGGAAATACAAATTGCCGGGCCTACATTATCCCCTTTCCTGGATAGCCGTAATAGCGATTGCATGTACGGAGGCTCGTCTGATAAAAGGAGACAAAAGGGGGCTGGTTTCACACCGTTCCGAGTTACCTTAGTTATTAAGTAAAGCGATTTCGGACCGAGGACCCTGAGCATTATTTCGACACTCGGAAAACAATCATGGAAGATCATGATCGCCTCCAGCCCAAGTTGAACGATTCTCTCCTTTTCTCTTCACGTTCTCAAAGACAAAGACCGACCCCCGACAATTTCAGCGGGGATTAGAGCGAGCGGTTTACTACCATATACGTGTAGACTGCAAACATTTCTCAACCGTTCGTTTTAGGGAACACAATCGTGATTGGCATCCCCCTAACTGAATATCCACGGGTAATTGATTTAAGGAAATTGAGTACGGATTCCGGCCCGGGAGGAAAATGGAGACCATCTACTTCTAGACCTTTTTCGAAAGTTGGGTTATCGCCGGATATCAATATAGGTTTCAAATGGTACTTCCGTAGTCTAAATCGTCTTAACTTCTCCTGACACATAGGGTAGGCTTAACAAATAATCAAAAACAAATCCACCAATAGACGCTTCAATATATCATCCACCCAGGAAATCGCCAAGAAGTAATATTTCCGAGAGCCAGGACCCGCAAGGTATGGTTTTTATAGTGCTTGTGGAAATAATGGAAACTTTTCACCTGTAAACAGAACGTCGTGTTTTTTTTATGCCTTAATATGTACTGATGAGCTCCAAATAGGGCGAAACCAGTCTAACGCTAGAAATTCTGGCTATTTTAATTTCATTTTCATTTGTTTTTGACTCGAAGATCTATTTGGTCCGAGATTCGCGTCTTTGTGTTTGCTCGAAGACCTATTGGTTCGAGTATTTCGGCCCTTAATGGGTCAGGGTGTGCAATAACTGGTGGCTTTACCGGGGAGTCGGGGTCCGGCTCTCGTAACCCATAAGGGCGGTGGTGCACTTGGAGATGTTAGCTCTGATCAAATGGTCCTATCTCCACCTCCGACTTCGGTCAGGTAGGGGCTGGATACTGGGCTTCGGCTCAGGCTAACGGAGAGGGTCCAGGCAACCTGGCCGCCTCGGCGGATTGGGTAGCCTGCTGTGGGGCGGCGGGCCTTCGTGTGAGGGCACGGCGGTCCTGTTTCTCGGCCTTTTGGAGTCCCACCGGGATATCCAGTGCCAGCTGTGCCGGGTTACTTGGACCGCTGTGTGCTCGTCGTTCCCCTTTAGGAGCTCTCTCCAACAGGCTTGGCTCTCTACCTCCGTAGGTGGGGTGCCGGCTGGAGTTGCTGTAGCATCCACTCTCTATCCCACAGCTGTGCGCGAAGTGGGAGCTGGTTGAACCATTGCTGCGCCTTTTGAAGGGTTGAGTGGCTTGCGTCGAGGGTGCGACCATCAGTAGTAGGGTTCTACTACCCATGCTGGATTTGTCACCTGTCCGGGCTTCTGGACGCTGGCGTAGGGCATTCTGATGAGACCACCGGTGTAGTAGGCTTTTTGATTCACTTGGAGCACCGGTATATAAATTTCTGACCACATGGTTCGAGTATTTCGTAAGTTTTCTAATTACTTTCAATTTGTTAGGGTTTAGCTTTTTTGGGCCCTTTTTTTATTGTGGACTTTTTCGCGTAATTTAACTGCATGGGTGATTTTTATTAACTTTAAAACCAAACAAAGAAACGAAAACAAATATGTGAATGGTACATGGGATCATCTTCCTCTTAAAACATCTTAGTTTATATCCCCAAAAAACGAAAACATTTTTAGGTTCCACAAATCATAGATAAAAAGTATATTGGCCCATATACTGAAATTTCTCCGTAATTGGTACGAAAAATTTAGCAATGTCCAAGAATCCAAATTATTCATGTTATCTTTCAATAAGAGAACGCAAAACTGGAAGTTTGAAGACAAGACGTCAGCGTCATGTTGTAAAAAATAATTTGCATATAAATAAACCCCCGCAATTATCTAATATTTTAGAAAGGTACGGTTAACGTCCATTTTGTATATATCTGTTTTATATATCATCACTACCCACATCCCCCTTTTTTTCTAGAAATCTGATACGGCTTATCTTGCGCATTAGCGAAGTTCATTAACGATACGAGAGATGTAATTGTGAAGAAAAACTAACGTAAAACGTTACGCGAGATAAAATAACCTCGTCGGAGGCGTAATCAAGTCTCCGGTATTTTACGATTAATCACTTAATACTTCTACGATCTATACACGCGCGTCGATGGGTTATTTGGGATATTTGAGCTTCATCGTACTCGCTAACAGAGTGTAACTTCGTCTCACTCAAAGTCAGTCAACTTTGACGAAGCCCACGAACTTTGAACAGGTTTTTTTCTTCGGAAAGGAAAAATCACAGGATGAGGGAAACGCGACTATCTAGAGCCAATAATTTAATTAAAACACACCGAAGAGGATTCTCCGGGGCAACGCCTAGACTTAATCACTGACACTCGCAAATGAGGGTAAGCTACTCTCAACGCCCTCTCGAGACCGACGGTGCTAACAACTTTCGCGTTCAGGCCTCGGTTAATAACTAACCCGTGAAAAATCGACACATCTCGAATCGAGTTTTTGGAGTACCTCGCGGTTCTTTTGTTACTTCGCGTTCGGTTACGGCCCGGATTGACTAAATAACCTGGTAAGAAGTTCACTCCTTCCTTACACACGCGCTGGCGCTGATTCGATAACGAGTCCTATAAGATATGCTCGTCAATTTATTTAAATAACATGTCCTAAGATATTTCTATTTAATAGGTAATACCTTACATCATCGCGGGGAGGCAAAAGGGGGTAAGCCTCCGTCTGTCGAAGGGAAAAATCATTAATATCTTTTAATCAGAGGGGGGAGGGAGAAAATCGGTTTTCAAATATCTTTAAGCCCGCGTATTTTTATTAATTAGTTTTTTTCCTAATATCTCGAACGTTGAGACTAGCCGGTTAACACGCGAAATGATCTTATTCTCCCTGTTATCAACGCTACATAGGGGAAACATTAAGGTTTTGCACCCCACTTTATCAAAGTGATAACGCGCTTGTCACACACTCGCTCCGGCGGAATTATAATGATATTCTTCGCTAAACGAATATCGGGTATGGAAATAAATTAAGCATGACGGATGACTGGGGCAAGCGGCTTCCGTTCTAACGCTTCATATACGGATGATACCATTAGAAGGCCAACTTTCGAAATTGTCATTATCTGAAATATCGTCGAATCAAGAAGGGAGAACATGACTGCTCAAAAACACTGCTTCGGCCGAAATAAATGGCTAAAAAGTAGTAATCGATGAAAAATGTATTGCTAGAGCTAGAGAATTACGATCAAAGATTTATGAAGTTTTTTCTTTTTCTTTTTAAACCATGGCTGATTTTGAAATGTTTGATTTACCGAGGGGTACGTAGCTGCAGATATAATTCATATGTTGAATTACTTAATTCGTCTTAATCTAAACGCAGGGTTCATACAGACCTCGGAAACCTGGAACATCAGGAGCATATCAGGGAAATGTGCCTTTACGGCTTCTCTTATACAAGGTGTTTTAATTTGATCGCCCCAGGCATTTGACTAAAAAACTATATCTATAGTAATGTGAAATTTCCAGGATGTATGTAAATTTTTAGCAAAATAGTGAGATTTTTCACGGTTTTGGAATTTTTACTTTTGTAACGCTAGGTGGTAGACGAAAACTGTCAATGAACCTTGAACAAATTGTACAACTAATTTAATAAGAAACCTATCTAAATAGTAATGTTTGTATGACTGCTAAAAATGAACTATTTTTAAACTTTTTTTTCCCCAAGCACTTGGTTTATATTTAGGTTTACTTTTAAGTATTTAAAGTGCGAAGTCACCGATATTAAAATCATTATCTCAACGTACTCCAGTAATTAAGTATGCCTCGTTATAGCCGTGAACAGCGGTCCAAGATGATAGAGTTATACTACGGTGATGGTCTTAAAAACACAAGTCTAGTAGGTCAGTTATTTCAAATGTTCTATCCTGACAGTCAACTAGATCACCACCCCGTGCTGTTCATCACTTTTAAGATAATGGCAACGAGAATCCCAGATTCCGCAGACGAGGACATCATTACATTAACATGGAAGACACAGTCATCGATTACTTTGTCGCCTACCTTCGAGCAAGTATAAGAATGGCCTGCTCCGATTTGGACTTGTCAACCTATTATGTCTGGCGTGTCCTTGACCACCATAACTTTCATCCGTACCGTGCCACGTTCCACCAAGCTTTTCACGATGGTGATAGGTGACTTAGATTGGACTTTTGCAAATGGTTCAGTACCATGGCCGATGCACATGAAAATTTCCTCCGTTTGCTCCTCGTGTCCAATGAGTGCTCATTCGCGAGAGACGGACCGTTTAACAGACAGAACAGCCACATGTGGAGCAATGAAAATCCACACTGGGGATTTCCTCACCACAATAAGGTCCTATTTCACTTCAACGTCTGGGCTGGTCTACTAGGAGATCGCGATATTGGACCATTTTTTTCTCTACAGAATCAACTTATTGGGGATAACTGATAACTACTTGGCCTTCCAACAGAATGAAGTTGCAGAAGCGTTGGAACGTGTACCTTTGATCGATATCCCACACCTTTGGTTCCAGCCTCCTCACCAGCAAAGAGACGTGGTACAATTCATTAACACCGAGTTCCCTGGGCGTTGGATAGGAAGGAACGGTCTACAGCGATGGCCTCCTAGATTCCCATATTTGACACCACCGTACGTTTTCCTGTAGGGATTCGTGAAGGAGGAGGTTTATAAGACGCCAGTCACTAGCGAAGAAAACTTGCGCCAGAGAATTATTGCAGCGTTTCGACTCCGTGGCTCATTTCAAAATATGCTGTATCGCGCACGAACGTGTATAGCAGCGAATGGTGGAATTATTGAACCTCGTTTAATATAAGACTGGTACATTCGTAAATTTTGTTACACTTTCAGAAATGGTTTTTTTCTCTAAAAATTAATTACCAATACATTTTTTTTAAAAACGTTAATTTTTAGCAGTCATATACAAAAATTACAATTTAGATAGGTTTCTTTTTTAAATTAGTTGTGAAAGGGCCTAGTCCACCTACCACCAACTTGTTATTTTTCATAACCTAATATCTCAGTGACAAATTGACGGATTCCAACTAAACCAATTTCATTTAGGGTTTTCGAGTATGCTCTACAACTCGTTCGTTGTCAGCTTTCTTCTACCACCTAGCGTTAAAAAAATAAAAATTCCAAAACCGTGAAAATTGTCACGATTTTACTGAACTTTACAAATAACAACGATCTTGCACGATAGTGTACATCATGAAAATTTCACATTTCTAGGTAATATAGGTTTTGAGAAAAATGCCTGGGGCGATCAAATTAAAACGCCCTCTATATAATAATATGGAACCAATTTATATTAACTGTCAATCACGAAATTAATGAAAAGATTAGTCAAGGTAGCAAAGGCACGAGAGTTTCAACAGGTAAGTGTTGGCGACATAATAAGATTAAACCTACGTTTTTGTTGAGGTTATCTTACAACATTGGGTGCACTTGCACTTGGAAATATCAGTGGAAAAACTTGTTAATATTAATAGCCAATAGTGGTATGAGCACCAAAATGGTTATTAATGTCATTTACTATGGTTTGTCAAAATTAGAAGGATAAATAAATTGATGCAGTTATGGTTTTCAAAGAACACCAATCACGTTTTGAGCGTGTCGACAATATCTTGTGGCATACACGTATTCGCCTACCAAAATTTATTGTTGTATTTTTATTGAAAATTATTCAACTTGCAAATTATATAAATTATCAGATTGGAAAACATGAAAAATAATTAAATTTTAAAATTTAAAAGCTGATCAGATGGTAAAAATTATGAAATTGCAAAATTGGAAAATGTGTCATATGCGAATTGTTTTTCAAATTATTAATAATTCATTATTATCAAAGTCGAATGTGTTTAACATATCATATTCTCGATTTCCCTTTTATCTTATTCAAGTACTATGGTATCGTATTCCTTCATCATACAACCTGGTATATAATTTACTTCAACACCATTGCAGCCAAAGTACCATTATCAGAAACAATGTATTGTATACCCAATTGTTCATTAAGAAGCCGAATTCTGCTCTTGTTTATAAACAAAATGAACAAGAAAATAACCCAAAACCGATAATTACTAGTAATGGACGATGGGAATTCCTTCTTCACGGAGGTATACCTCTGACATTTTCTTCGCGGTTAAGCCACCTCGTGGTCTGGCGAGAAAAACCGAGCGAAACAATAGTTAATTAGGCATTGTATTCATAAACAGGGAGGGTGCCATTATAAAATTGAACCGTTTAACTTCGAAAACTGTTATAAATTGGTTTTGGTAAACAAAAACTCGCTGGCCATTGTTTGGAAGAAAAATTGGTTTTTATTTTTGTCGACATCAGTCAAAATATCTAAGTACGGGATCGGGTAATAGCCGCGAGTACTGGTTTCGAGATGATGCAGATATCGGGGGGAAACATATTTTAATGAACAATGCATTTTCATTCCAAAAAGCACACCTTTATTGGTTTTTAATAGTTTCTGAGAATAATACAATAATAATTGCTACCGTTAAATAAGCGAAATCAGATCGAAAGTCGAGTCAAACCGCGTGCTGCGAACAAGACCTCCTTATATACCTACGGATCAAACCTAGTACCCGACAGAATAAACCAGTAATGTTGACACGCGTGCCAAGGACTTCAACCGACATTTCGTGGACCGGAAATAAAGGTTCCGGAACCGGAAGCCGAGGGGAGCAGTCTTAATAACCTTCCTCCCCTCTTTCGATGGGTCATGTTGATCCGGAACGTGAAAAGCTCATTTAGGAGCGTTATAAATATTAACGAAAAACGGTGTAAATAACGATAGGCTTTTACGACGTTATTAAGAACCTTTAGAATGGATATTACGCGGATTAAATTTGTTCTAGTAATATTCTCGATCGACTTTGATATAGCCAGGCCCCGCCGTTATCGACGTTTTCCCTTCAATCTAGGTCAGAAGCGAGCGAACGACAGACGCCTCTAACTCCATCTGGCGCCTAGTCGCTTAACTAGGAAGCGAGTTTCGATCGATTTTCTGCCAACACGTTGTGTGGAATGTAGCGTTTTCCAAATATTTCGTGCACGTTGTATAGCGCTTTAAAGAAGTCTGTTAGGCCTAACTCTAGAAATTGCGGCAGTCTAGGTTTTTTCAAAATTGTAGGGTTAAAGAATTTACTCGGTATTAAACCATTTATAATTTTAAAACCTGATGTCCATTAATATTTAAAGAAAATGACATTTTAACCACAGCAAAAGTTCTTTATTTTGGAATCACCTTAAGTAACATAATATTCTTACTCCTTACTAGCTTAGTTTGATGGCTATAAATACGACTGAAAACGTGTTAAGATCTCAAAATAAGTAGCTTGAGAAACGAAGTAACTGTCTATAATATATTAAATTTCATGGGATTTTTTAACAATGGGTACTTTTGTTTTTTTTTTGTGTTTTTTGTGGTTTTTTTTGGTTTGTTATTTGTCAAGGATTACAGTAATGCAAAAAATTTTATTCGCAATTTATTATTTAGAAAGATATGATCAATGTAAAATTGTTACTTGCCAGCAATTTTTACAACGCAAAATACGACATATTTCGAGATTTTTCCAAAAAGTACAAAAATCTCTAAATATGTCGTATTTCCTGAGAAAATCTCGAAATATGTCGTATTTTCCGAGGTAAAAATTGCTGGCAAGTAACAATTTTATATTTATCATATCTTTCTAAATAATAAATTGCGGTTAAAACTTTTTGCATTATTGTAATCCTTGACAAATAACAAACCAAAAAAAAACACAAAAACAAAAGTACCTATTGTTAAAAATAGCCAATTTGGGATTTTGGGAAGGTAACTCAATAATTTATCATTGATTGGAGAAAGTAGCCGGGAGTAGTGGCCTACTCCTGTAATCCGTTGCGTCTGGGAGGCAGAGTTTGTGAATGGCCGTTTGAGGAAGACCACCAATCCCCCCACGGGTGGTCGGAATACTTCCGCCACGGGTGTCCCCACCCATGTCCCCACGTATCCCCCCGTTGGCGTGGCAACATATATCTCGCCCTGATTAATCAAATGGACGAGAGGATTTAATTGTCCCACACGTCACAATCGACTAAAAGAAAATAATTGGGCAAAGTAAGCGTTATTTTTTTTATTTTTGGATGCGTTTCGTTTTACATCAAGCCTGGGCTGCTCCGTTAAAAAGACTATCGTCGAAGGAGTTTCAAAATGTAGTAACAACACGCGTAAAGTTGTCAGTCATTATCCACGTTATAATTGATACGATCATTGGCGAAACAGACTATTAACGAATAGCGTTAAGCGTGGTTACGTTACTTTTAAGACAACGCGTCGTTCTCAATTTCGAGATCCTTTAAAACCGCAAACTACAAAGTACACCTTTCTTTATAAGACGCGGCGGTATCTTCGGGTATGAATAAGGGGGCAGGCGGCTCAATAGCTTTTGCTGTTATTTTAACCTGGCGCGCGGTGTTATCTTTTTCCTCCATCTGTCACCCTTTCCTTAACCCCACGTCAGAAAGCTCCTTACGCGGGGCGCCAATTCTTTCGGCCGCTTTGAGGATACCGCGGCCTAATGGCACCAGCGCGGATGACGTCGCTCTAGGAAGGTCACCGGCCTTTTGCGAGAAAATCGCCTTAGCACCCTTTTAGAACATCTCCCGGACATCTCCTTCTGATTAAGATGTTGTTGTCGCCACGGGATATCAATTTGTTTTTATTGTATCTATAAGGATAAATAATTTACGAAGATTATTCTTAGCGATACGGGGGTGGGAAATATAAAAATAAAGTTTTTAATAACGAATAATTATCAAGAATTCGTTTTATTTTCCAAAATTTGTGGTCAGTCTTTTATTTTATAAATGACGGTTTTTTTTTCTTCAAATCGTTGGTAAATCAATACTAGTTATATTGCCGAAGACGTATTGAGAGAAAAATCGTTTAAATAGCCAGCTAAAGAAGGAACTGTTTCTATAAAGTGTCTCGTTATTAATTTTGTTTCGTTCAAAAGGTCCTTCTCACTCGATCTGATTAATCTTTAAAAAATATCTTACTTTGGCTCTAGTGATGAGATCTACTAATTAATTTCTCTAGCTCAGACTACTTCAAATTGCGTGGCGACCTCTGTTGACTGAAAAGGGAACTAATTGTCGTTTTTTTTTTCTATAGCATTTCAGTTTGACTCCAAATTTAGATAAAGTTATTTTAAAGGGTGGAAGCAAGGTTATTAAAGACGCGTCTAGTCTCTTTATTATAAAAACAAATCTTGCCCAGTAGACGCTTAAATAAAACCTGTTCAGCGATTAGCCTAGAAATAGTAATACAGAGAGTCAGGACATGAAAAAGCGTTACATTTTAAAGCGCGTGCTGCTTAATATATTTCAATATGGAAGGGCTCGCTCAATTTCGCACGCGCCTCCTGAAAGAAAAAAACGCGCGCGTGCCATCAACTTTAGCCTTACAAATAAAACTAACATAAACACGTGACTCGCTCACATTCGCGTAGGGGATGGGAGAGAGAGCGGCATTTATTGAAGCGCCTGTTGCCAAGAATAATATACCCGTTTATGAACTGAAACCCTTAGAATTTGATTTTTTAAACGTCTTCATTTGACAAAGTAAAGTAAAAGCAAAAAATTAGGTAATATAAAACATCCTTTATTTCAGAGTTGTTGTTAATTTTACCCAAAAAAAAGGGGAACGGCTACAATATTTTATTAAACTTATGGCAAGTGGCGTTCAAAGAACTTGCTTGGATGCTTTGCCCTATTACAACAGAAGATCTTAAAAAAGCATCGTCTACCCCAAATATTCAAAATTTGTCATAGGCGAAGTGCTAACAACCGATTCCCAGATACAAGTTGCATTATTTGAACCACGAAAATAATTGTGTTGAATCAGATATAAGCATTACGATTAGATATTATCACATGAACCAGTTAATTTAAAACGCGAAACTAAACTGAAATCTTTGTAAACCGACAGACAGAAGGTGAGTAGATTTCAGATTTCTAAATTTTAATTGCTATTTATTTGCATTTGCTTCCAGAAAAATATATATCTACTAAACGTAGAAGTCAGATTTAGATAACTGAATCTGTTCAGATCGGTTATTTGGGATAATGAATCAGATGGAATTTCAGATCAGATTTCTGACTAGGATAGTATAAGAGATAAACCTGATTTGACTATCTGATTATCTTTAGATATCTGAAAATTAAGACCCTAATAACCTGAACAGTTTGCCGTCGGTATCGCTTATATGTACTGCTGCAAAATTAGTTATCTAACATAAAACAATGTGTTTCATTTTCATACTAAAACATTTTTTCCAATCAAAAAATGTTTAGTGTAATTGACGAAATATTTTTTTTGTTGGGCAATACGACGACAACGTAAAGTTCAAAAGACTGGAAAAAGTCAGAAACTTGTTCATTATTCGTAAATTACGGAAATAAGAAACCACCTACTTGCCAATTACGGTGTGATCCTTCAAAGTAAGAGTTTGACTACATAATTCATAAAGTGAATACAGTACAATCGAATACTCTAGAATACGTGAACAAATTCTAAAACGTATTCTCTTTAAGGTATAAAACCTATTCATCAATTGACCAAATATAAAAAAGTAAGTCTATGAGGAAAAAAATAGAAATTTAATTTTTACAAATTTTGAAGAAATGTTTATCAGGCACCAAGTGTAAATTCCATATGTTACTCTTTTGGCATATACGTTATTATATGTCACATATTCAAAGTTTAATTTCCACGGATAATTTAGTTGTTTTGTATCCATATTTGTGGATTTGTAGAAAGATATAAATAATTTTTGTAAATATAACAGAATTTGATAGGCCCAGCATAGGACCCTAGGGGGTGACTACGACCTATGCCTTAAATAAACCCCGCCCACAAAAATAATGTGTTTGTTCGCAGCTGCGGCGATCCGTTTTTGATTTTACATTTTAATACTATCAATTACAGGAATTATTTTTTTTTAAATTTGACTATAAAACTATGAATAATTTAATATCAGGTTTTTCCAAAATAAAGTTTAAACAAAGTTTAAAACAATTTTTTTTTATTTAAATAAATGTGATCTATAATTTATATTATATTTCAAGAATTACCGAAATACAAAAACCAACTTCTACTTTTAAAATCGAACGAATTAACTCCTGTTTTCTAAATACGAACTTAAGTCTGGCGCCTCGAATTGGGATAATCCCCTATTTAACTCTCTAGAAACTGTAGAATCCATGAGTTATGATCGTCTTAATACCAACTGTCGAATTTTACTTAAGTCGACTGCTGAAACATAAGAAATCCTACTGATATTGACGTCTGAAACTCTGAATGTACGGTGCATACTATATTTTCGAACTAAAAGATACAAACCCTCACACCCGAGTAATAAAATTTACTATTTCGAAGCATTAATTGGAAGATAAAAAAGATGTATAAAAGTGAATAATTTCAACGTTTCTTTCCTTTTTCCAGTAGACAAATAAGCGCGAATCTCGTATAGCGAAGAAACCTGTTTATAAATAAAATCCCCTTCCAGATTTTCCACTAGCGACTGCCAATTAAGGCACCAAAAAGTATCAATCGCACGAAACTTTCCGAAAACACACCAGATATTAATTAGTCGCGACCCAGTAATTAATCTAAACATAATTAACTACGCATAAAAAGAAACATTCTTTTTAAATACGTGTATGTTTAAAAGTTAATCGCTGGAAAAAAGATAATACGAATACCGTCATGAGTATAATCCGTAATTAAGGAAGGGGGGGGGGCTCGCTAAAAGGAATTAAGAGAGACAATTAACGAAATAATATTTTAATTTAAAAATTGCGTCCACACGAATTTTTCGCCGCAAAATAACCCAATTTAGAAAAGAAGGCAAGCTTCTAATCTCGGTTTAAGATTAAGTTGAATGATTAAACGTATTATGATTATAAGGGCGTATTTTCTCAGATAACGAAATGATTAAGGAATAGCCATTAAATGCACCCAAAATCGTGATCTACTCCAGCGAGGGGGCGAAGGGGGGGGGGACGTATCGACATTTAGCTACAACGTCGTGTGCAAAGTAATTTCAACCCAATAAAACCACCTTCTTTGTCCAACGGGGATTTTCGCCAAAAACCTCTCGATATTGATTTAAAGCTCGATCCGCAACATGATGGATTGAATTTGCCTCTTTTGGATTTTTATAATTTCTTCGTGATTTCACGACGATTGATAGATGACCATAATGGACGATTAGTGGGCAGCCATTAACGACGAGGCTATACTCGCTGGTGCGAGCTTGGCGCGTAATTGTCCATACTTACTCAGTCAGCTAGGGAAACGTTTTAAGCGCCGCAAAATTTGATTAATAGACGGGATATGTAGGCTAGATATTTTTAAAGGTTGATTCTTTCCATTATCGTGCAACAGTGTACACCCTCATTTGTGCCAGCAACTCCTAATTAATCATGTCTTGCATCGGGTGGTCTTGCTGGGACAAAATTAAATCGGCCAAGTTATTTAAATGGTTTCGTGTTTAATTAGCGGGGAAAATGCTTAATTTTCTAGATTGAATGAAAATCTAAATAAGAATTCGACATTTAATTATGGTTTACTACCCTTTAAATTAAATATAAATTGGGTGATCCACCAAAAATTAAATTGCATACTCCCTTTAATAGGGAGAACACGACGTACGTTTGAGAAACGAAATCCTGATTTTAAATCCAAATATTATATCTTTTCTAATTAAGCCCTAAAAACCATGGCCACGTGTTTCTCGAATCCTTGGAAAATATTTAAATATGTGGTTGAAAAAAGGCTCTAACTTTCGAACGTGGACAAATACAATTACTTCTCGCGCTCTAATCTGTAATCGCGCGGTTGGAGCGCCCAACGCAACCACCAAGGACAAAAACTAGAGTCACGATTATCGCCAATTTCCAATTTGCAGAAATTAATTGTCTTTATCTCAATAATTGTCTGCCCTTTTACTTACAAAGCCGATTTAATTTCGGACTTCTATTGGACGTGTTAGGAGAAAAAGCGGCGGAAAAAAATAATCTTTATATTGAAAATAAATGACACAAAAGGCGAAATAAACGGCCGCTATAAGGGAGGATTTCGATTTCAACGGGGAGAGCTTAGAGTGCGTTATATTCCGGAAAACGGAAATTGCTTTTAGATCCGAAACCTAAAAAAACAAAAAAGGTACGAGTACAGACACGCGCGCACAGAGCACGATTATTATTACCATTCCTAACCTCTATCGAGCGATAACGCAACTTGTAAAAACGACAAAAGCAAAGCCAGGAAACAACCCCGTCAACTACTACCTTTAGCGAAAATGCATTGCGGTTCACGGAGAATATGTAACCGCAAATATATGCCCTGGTTTCGATGACTCCCGGAAGATAATCTCCGCCTACATAGCTGTGATCGAGCTGGAGTGACTTCACCCTTTCCGAGATAAATAGGAAAAGATGAAAACGGAGGGGCGTGGTTCTTTTGGCGTTGATCATTCTCAGTTAACTGAACACCGTTCTGCTGTAACTGATTTTTCGCTTCACTGCCAAAATAGCGGTGCTTTTCGTTGTGTAGATATACTTAAGCTAAACTCGGATCAACGATGGATCTGATTCTTGAAAATGTTTCAAATTAAACGGCAAAAAATTAGGGAATTTGAGTATATTTGGTAACGGAAATTTCAATAAATTCGAGCTGACATTTTAAATAAATGAAATTGGCAGATTAATGGTGGGGTAATTTCTAAACTTGGAGGTTGGAATCACGTTGGTCATCCGTTTTAATTTAAACCAATTCTCGTGACTTTAGGATAAAATCTAAAAAAAGCCAGAGTAGCCGTATCGTATTTAGGGTATCAAGAGCGGCGTGTCCCTGTTGATCTTGTTCAAGAACGTCCCGTTTAAGGGCAGGCAGTGGCCTTTCCATGGCGCGCTATTTAGTACAGTGACGCGTCCCTCGGAGTATAATAGGTCGCTGGTGTATAACGCTACCACGTGCTCAGATTGCCAACAGAGACAAATCTATGGCCGCAAACGCTGGCGGAATAAATTTGGGCATTCGACGCCACGCGTACGCGAGGGCGCGCTATATAATGAGAAAATGTCTGCGCCGCGATATTAATGTGACTGCGCCACAATGTAAATATCGCAAATTCTAACGCTTGGAAAGAGCCTTGGCCTAAGCCGCAGCCACTCCTTTCTGGTTTATGGGTGGCCCAATATTATTTAAAGATTAAAACCTTTTCTTAATTTCTTTTTCCCCCTTCCAATCGAAAGTAATTTACCCATTTTCCAAGACCGAGTCCTCCCCCGATTTATATCCTCCGCCACAAAAGCGACGACTTATGATTTCATTGCTTAATTTTAATTTTTATTCTGATACACGTGATGAATGGCACATTTTTCCAAAAACCTTCATTTGCGGAATTCAGTCTTTTTTCGAAGCGCTACTTTATCTAGGACAGCGCTTTCACCACAATGGACCGTAAGTGGTATCGCTTCAAACGCGGCCGCAATCAACATCACGATAATAAGTGACGTGACACAAGGTGTCCAGTATAGCGCAATGTTTCAAACTTTTTAAAAAGGGTACCAGTTATCAACTTGGTGAATTATTTGAATAAGTACAAAAGAGCTTTCTCTACCGCTGAAGGATTTAACGCTCAGATACACGAACTGATGTATGACGAGAAATGATTCAACAATTAGACATAATATAAAGGTTATTCAGAGAGCTTTGTGTGTGTAGGTCACTCAAACAGAGTAGACGAAGCAACATTTCTTCCACCAGTGTTCTCAATGCTAAAACCACCATCTATAGTTGATGACGAAATTAATCCCAAGCTTTAAGCGCGTTCATTTTGATGATCCACTTCGTTCAGAACCCTTTTGGTTGTTCGAGATTTTGAAGATTATAAAATAAATTCTAACAAAATTCGATTAAAATAGATGGAAATACAATTCTCTAACAGATCTGAACTTTTTTTACTTTATTAATTGTTTAAACTCGAAAAGCAATTATTTCAACCTTGGAGTAAATCTAGCTTCAAAGAAAGAATCCAGAAATAAAGCGTTGTAGAAGCTTAAAGACCTTAAGGGTAATTCCCGCCAGCTTAAATAGCTTGAAGGGTGCTAACATTTTTTTTCGCTAAGAAAGAATGTGAAACGTAAACAAATGCTTTACCATAAATTTAATTTCTAGAGCGTTGGCTCGAGTCAAAACAAACGAAAGTTTATAAAGGCTAGGCTAAGGCTAGGCTAGGCTAATACCCAAGGCACCACCCTAGGCCTAAGTCATCATGCGACTTTTGAAGCCCTTAATTCAGGTGGCCGGGTTACAATGCGTAGGAGGGTGGTGGCAAGCCCTGCATGCCACGAGATCGAAAGAAAATAAATAGTTTGTGGAAAAAAACGAAAATAATGCTCATTTGTTAATTTTTTATAGCGAATTGAAAATTGATTACTCTTTCGGTTTTTTAAAGCGTTTGTTTCAAGCGATTTGTTGTAATATTTCGAAATATTTTTCCATCAGTTAATCAACGTAAATCTGTAGAAGCGAAATAGGTACGTAAGAATCACTTCCCTTAAAATATATTAGGTTTCGAAATATTAGAAGAAACTAAAGAAATAGACGTGTTTAAATAAATCTGCTACGCAACTACAATTAGGTATTTCCTTCTCTAAGGAAGCCCATTAGTTATTTCACCTTTGATCTACAAGTAAGAAAGATTTATTCGAGCTTCAGATTGGTAGGCTACCGCTTTTCCATTACCCTCGAAAGGTTAAAAGAAATTGCTACGCTCGTGTAGGTTGCAAAATAATTGTTTAAGATTTCTCGTTCCGCGGTGAAAAAAATGTGAGCTTGATTTATCGGGATTTCAGTTACCACTGTCAATGAAAAAGCGTAAACTTGATCCTTGAATAAGACACTGATTCCAACGAGTAAGTAAACTGGTAAGGGATTTATATTTATTTGTTTGTTGTTGACGACCATTAATTTGGAACAACGTGGGAAAATGAAAATTTATTTATATTTTAACAAAACACCTATACCGTAAGAGTTATTTCAGTTTATTTTCGATTATCTTATTTATTTCCAGCTAGAAATTCGAAGAAATAAATATTCCATAGTGAAATTAATCTTCACACGCGTATAAATAAGAAATTTCTTCTTTACACGCGAGCAGTTTCTCTTTACAAATTTATAAGACCAATACAGTCTATTTTTATTTCAAACATTTTCCAGTGTTGAAAATATTTCATACAGCAGGAACCAATTCGTTTACACGAAGGAATTTTGGCAGAATCTCTTTGACCACAATTCGTAAAGTTAAGTTTAAACAAAATGTGGAATTACCATCTCATGTCAACACCGCGTGACACTAGGTAGTCATGCGGGACCGTGTTGGTTACTTACGTATCTTTCATCAAGTACACGTTATAGATTGACAGGTAATTTTTAAAATAAGGCAAAATTTCCTTCATGGATAAGAATCTGCTTTATTTGTTTTCTCAATTAAGGGCAATATAAACATCTCTTATAAATCTTCGCGTCAAAGCAAAAATGTTACCCGAGAATTTCCTAATAGGAAACGTGCTTTTTCGCGATTTATCTATAATTCTAGTCTACTAGCGAGAATGACGGGGTCGTGGGTTAACTAGAACTACATTCGACACAGATTGTGGAACGCTGTCTTAAGATTTGATGGAGACCGAACCAGGGGGGGGGGAGGGGGGCGCAATGGGGTCTTGAAAGAGCGTGGTTCCCTCAAATATTTTTGAATGTTTTTGGCACTTCGTTAAAAGTGTGGAAATTCCTCGAAAGGCCGATAATATATTTCGCCTTGAAGATCGTAATCGATTCCAGAAACCTAATCTGACGAAAACAGGATACAAAATTCAGGTGATTTTACTATTTTTAGGGGAAAGTTCAAAGGTGACGTCAACAAACTTTTAAATTAACTTAGGCGAACTAGAAGAATTACAATCACTGATAATTACTGATTAACGGGTGATAATACTCTATTTTATCAAACTGGGAAACTAACGCTCCGCGAAGAAATGGTGCCGCGAAAATCGAGAAATCTGGTACGATAGACCACCCAGTATTAACTACGGCCATTAGTAAATAAGGCTCAACAAATAAAGTAAAGTACGGCGTAATATTTCGCGAAGAATTACGGAAAATATCTCCGTATCTTTCAATGCCAACCAATGATCACGAACAACGATTCGTGACGTGTGAGCGCATCTATTCTGACGTCACTCAAAACAAATCAAACGGTGTTTAGCGCGTGAGATCGTGCGCTTCTTACTTTTGGAAGATTTTTTCCCTTCGTAGCGAGAAAACAAATCTCCCAGTGTGTCCCGCGCGTTGTAGCAGCGCGCGAGCCGCCAACAAACGCTGTAGAGGTCGATTCCGAATGTACACGTCGAGGCGTGAGATTCCACGTGCTGGCAAAAACTTCGAGGCGTTTAACTCGCGGGTAGATATCCTTGAAAGAAGAACCGGGGAATGTACGAAGCGAAGTTGGTAGCTGGGAGCGGCGTTGCGGAGCATGACTACCAGAAGTTGGGGTCAGCGAGGAAAGGTCGCAGCTCCGCCAGCTAGCCGGTCGTGTTCTCTAATGGGTCCGCCGTGAAGCTGCTCCTTATCGGCCCTGGCTAATCGCCGACAATCCAATGGCACGTCAAAATACGCTCGCGTACGGGGAGAAGGAGAGAAAAAACAGCGTAACATCAGGGGCCAACCGTTTTTCCAAAAGGGTAAATGGGGTTTAGTTCACATTTTAGATACGCTAAGAGTTTATGGTATGATAGAGCGTTTCGCGAAAGGTTTCTATCCAACGAAGAGTGTCAAATTAAGCTAGAACATGGTTCATTATTTCGTTACGAAATTATGCAAAGTTTTTTTTTCTAAAGCTAATTGCGAGAGCGGATCACTGCTATGACTTTTAGGACACTCAAATAATTCAAACATGACAGAACCGATTTAATCCGTGATTAAAAATGATTATATTTTTAACTAGGATACACCATTACAGTGAGATCCCTCATCGGCTCTAAATGTCAAGGTCAACATTATTATAAGCAATTATAATTATACTTTGTTCGATTTCACAGTTATATAAAACGAATAAAATCTATAGATTAACGAAATTAAATCTGGAAAAACCGGTGGAATAACACGAAAAGGAAATCTCGCGTAAATACGAACTGGACTTGAAAAGCATTTTGAGCGTAGTTAATAACAACCACGAAATGGCCTGGCAAGATGACATGCCGGAGAAAGAGAAGAAAACAATGCGAGAGAGTGAGTGAAAAAATGGGAAACCTGTAAATTAACTGCAGCGACCGACGAGAGTAAATGAGATCACGATCTTGTTCACGGCCAGAGCGTGGAATTGCTTTTGCGAAAGCCTTTCGTTGTTCTCCCTTCGGCTTTATCCGATCGGGATTCAACTTCAAACGCTATAACAGAAACATTCCTGGTAACACTCTCGTTTCGTACGGTGTAATATTAAAAGAAATTAGCTTTCTCGAAGCCCCTATAATGCCAATTACAACCTATATTGGAAGCTTCGTAGCTTTATTAAAACGTACATACGTGAATAGGTTAGCCGCGCCAGAAACAATGGAACCCATTTGACCCTTATTATAAATCTCGCCTCTAAATTATTAGCGAGATAGTGAAAAGGGTCGATAACAATGCATTGATCGTGACATTCTTTAATTGCAATTTTAAGCTGAAGGTTTTCACCCCTTTTTCTCTTCCACTTCAGGTGTTGCCAAACAATTATTGCAATTAAAGAATTAGTCAAAAATTTGAGGTTTTTTTTGTTATAATGGATTAATTTTCATCTACTACCGCCCTTATCATTAACGCCGTGAGCAATTAGCTCGGCTGCTAGATAAAAGTAATTATCTTAATAAAATTTATACCCATTATTTTTAACACTTTCGACGTTGCAATTGGCGCCAATTTTAAGAAATAACGCATTCTTCGTATTGTTAGGTGTCATTCGTACTTGCGCCATGATGGATTGGCTTGATATTAATCAAGGTTTTGCTACCAGTGAACTTTAGTTCTTAGAGCAAAAACGCGGGTTTCGCAATTGAGTGGTATGGGTGCTGATTCGTGGAAAAAAAATTATCAAAAGAAATAAAAGATATCAGTTGAAAAAGTTCGAAAATTATCTGGTTAATGGTTTTGTTTTTTTGTATTGGCCACATTTCGTGGCTCAAATTTAAAAGCCATATTTTAAAAGGAATTACATTTAGTAACAAACATTTTAATATTCGGTAACTCATGATTTTCCAGAACAAACATTTTTTATCAAATTAATTTTTAGGGCAAAGATTTTTCATCAAATTAATTTTGTGAGGAAAATTTTTTTTAACTGAATTTTCGGAGCAAAGATTTTCTATATAAAATGATTTTTCGGAGCAAAGATTTTCAATATTAAATGATTTTTCGGAGCAAAGATTTTCTATAATAAATGATTTTTCGGAGCAAATATTTTCTATATTAAATGATTTTTCGGAGCACAGATTTTCAATATTAAATGATTTTTCGGAGCACAGATTTTCAATATTAAATGATTTTTCGGAGCACAGATTTTCTATATTAAATGATTTTTCGGAGCAAAGATTTTCTATATTAAATGATTTTTCGGAGCAAAGATTTTCTATATTAAATGATTTTTCGGAGCAAAGATTTTCTATATTAAATGATTTTTCGGAGCAAAGATTTTCTATATTAAATGATTTTTCGGAGCAAAGATTTTCTATATTAAATGATTTTTCGGAGAAAAGATTTTCTATATTAAATGATTTTCTAGAATGAAAATTTTCTTATTAAATGATTTTCTAGAATGAAAATTTTCTTATTAAATGATTTTTAGAGCGAAAATTTTGGTTATCAATGGTTTTTTTTTTGGATCAAAGATGATTTCTTCATTTACAGCAGCAAATCTCTAACGTCCTTATCGGGAACTATTTAAAATAATAATAAAATAGTAATCTTTGCTTTATCTTATCGCAAAGACTTCCTTTACCAAGATGGAATAATAAATCATGTTGACCGTACAATTTACCCCTTTTAAAAACGGGCTATTTCATAGAATGACTTTCTAATTGTTCAAGATTTATAGCCCTATAATACAATTTTAATTCCTTCTTCCACGTATTCTCGGCGGGAGTTTTGGAAACAATTTTGGAAGCTGTCTTACAAGTTTTTCGATTCAGAATGTAGCCCTTTCGGGAAAATTAGAATACAGTGATGGATAATGGAAAAGGTCAAAGGTCATCCGGCAAGGCGACCGAACGCTTTATGGTCACTACCAAAAACTAAATTCATTTTATAATATCCGCGTTTAAAAGGCGTTTACAAGGACCGCTCAATTTACATTTTCAGAGAAAATTTACATCAATTTCTTTTATAGAAGTGTCAAATTGACTTAAACCATTTTTGAGAAAAAAACTAATATACACGAAACAAATTTACGCTTTTTCAATATGGGTCACAGCGCGCCTAATCTCTTCTTTCATTATAAGACAGCTTTCGATCGTTTCGCTTCCTATCTCGACGTATCTTTCAATCAAAAATCTTTTGGGAAAATATTACGAAAACTTGATTTCCAGCCCAACGTTTAAGCGGACAAGAACTTAAGTCATAAACAAGCTTCGGTTCTGGAGGAAACAAAATAAGCGATTTCAAACTTATTTTTAATTAAGATCTTAAATTAGCTAAAAGTTCGTATTGATTATGTTGATAGATAAATGAAATTGACTACATCGGCATCATTATATTTTGAAAACTTGGTTGTTGTTAAGTATCTCTTAATTACCTGTTGTTGTTGTAAATGTAATTAGGAAGGTAACTTTTCAAATTTTCTCTTCCGCGCCGTGCAGAGATAAGTCATGATATTTTGGCAACTCTCTTACTTTTTGGGTGTTTCATTTATAAATTAGATTAGATGTTAATAGATTTATTAATTTCATTAAGTATATTTCAATAAAATAATACACTAAAGGGCCACGTATACACCAAGCGTAGATTAATACGAAGTACAAAAACTTTAATGAATTACACATCCTGCATTAGACCCAGTATTAATATAAAGTCAGGTATGACTGGTTCGCTCGACGTATGGTCAATTCTTCCGTCAGCAAGTTACGTTAATTAAATCTCTGGTAGTTGCGTGCTTAAATTCTACATTGACGAGATAGGTGCCTTGTATAATATACGGTTATTGTTTTCTTTAATTGACACGCGGTGGACAGCCTTGAGAGTTATTAAAACTATCATTAAGTAAGCATTACAGTCACGAGCACTTTGTTATTAATCAACCGTATCCTAAGCGTAATGGTTTAATCGAATAACAGGTTACGGTCGCGAGAGATCAAAAGAAATACTCCAAATTCAGCATAGATCACGAGCGCGTCAAAAAGTGAGATACGAGTAGACCGTAAATAGTAGCACGAGTATGAAGCTTCAAACGTTTTTCGAATTTCGACGTCTTCAAGCGAATGAATGGCGTACCACCCGATACAGTGACGGAGGGAACCGAAAGCCCTTCGACGTCGCCGTTAACACGTTCGCCAGTAAGCCATGTTTCACCGAGATTTTATTGAGACGTTTCCGTGACACGTACGAGAAGGATCGATTCGCGGATCGGGTTACCAGTTACACGAACCTCCATCTTCGCCATCGCGAGAGATACTTAAAACGAACTTATATGGTCACTCTTTTGGAAGGACCTTCACTATCCATTCACGGAAGTCACGCTTTAAAGACCCTAGTAGTCACGGTTAAACTCCAGAAGCATCACGAAGGATAAAGTCTGACGAGAGTTGAGCTAATTACCAGATACTCGAACGTGCCATAACGACATAAGCAGCGGCTGAAATATTCGACGAACGGGGGGAAGGGGGAAACGATACGATTTTATCGATGAGAACAAAATTGGCAGTAAATTACGCTACGGACCTAACCCATTCACCTTTTCCACGCATTATGCCACTATTTCAAATATTAGTATCCAACCGTAGAAGTCGAGAAATATTTTTACGAAATTCAAGGAAATCTAATTACAAGATCGTGATCTTACATATCAGAAATTAAATAATAAATAATTTGAATGCGCTATATTCATTATTACAGAAATATTGAAGTAATCGTGCTCCATCGTCAAAGGGGCCTGAAGTTACTATTAACAACCATTAATTCTATGAGACGTTTTTGCGAACACGTGTAGCTATCGAGTATACTGATGATAGCTTAGAGATTCTTTTTTAGCGTATCTTTACATGGAATGGCAGGTATATTCATACAACCTTACCCTAAAATAACAACTCAAATAACTTTGCTTATAAGACGTCGTTCTTTCAGTTTTGCAATCTTTGGCTACACTGTTTCTTACCAATAAATATCCAAGACTGAGCTCCTGCAGTTGCTTCTCGAACACCAAATGTCATTGGCACACCGCTTTCTTTACCCAAATATTAAACATTTAGCTATATGCCTAATAGCTTACCCCTGATTTTAGCAAAATCGTCCACTAATTATCAATGTAACTGGTAACACACGAAGCAGTTGTTGCTCGTTGGCGTACTTTTAAAGGTCATGTTATGTTTTCGCGAAAAATATAAACTGTATCAATAATCTTTTTCGGCCGAAGAATTCGTGTATTTTAAATTTTTAAGCGCTCTTTACGAAACGCCACGATTGCCTCTGGAACTACGTTTTATCGCTCAAGATGATCAAACCTTTCACCCAACGCGGCTCTAAATAAGAAAATTAATCTCTCTCTAAGATACGAACCACCTGCTTGTGACGTCACGAGTGTTCGCTCGATTCGTCCCTTATAAAGATGTACCTTTCTTTAATACCCGGCTATTCCCAAGATTCTTTATCTTTTAAATATATCGATGGAGTATTTTCCCCAATGCCAAATACCCAGAAATAGATTGACTCGTAATTGCAAAAACTATAACAAAGTAATTGAGATAACAAAAATAAAAGGCCCTATCATGAGAGTTCTTTTTTACCAGAACGCCATTTCGTAGATGTGAAAGAAAAATTAGAGTTGATTGAAGAATATAGTTAAAGGGGGTTTTCCCTTTTCATAAAGATGGTAATAGCGAGTGTGGATAGCTGTTGGCTCGCGTGGCCCGAAATATTTGCAACGCACCCTCCTACGCATTGAAGCCTACCATCTGGAATAATAGCATTAAATGTCACAGACTTGGATTATGGTGGTGTTTGGGTATTAGCCTAGCAGATTATTGTACAAAAAAATAATATATATAAAGGCAAACACTCTTTACAGAAGAAACCGTCGACATTAACTCTTAAAACTTCAATGATGCATTATATGACCATTTCATAAGAAAGATGGTGTAACTTTTCACCAGATAATAAGCTGGTAATAAAGTGTGGCTCTAACGCTAAATCGTTTTCTCCTGAAAAATCACTATAAATATAAAATTACTTTTGTCATTTGCGTTAGAATTAATTATAAAGTTCTCAAGCAACGACTAATAACAAAAACAGATTGTAGCATACTTAAACGCCAAGATCGGAATCATAATTAAACTTTATCGTAATTTTGACCAAAATTCGAGCAATATTATACATTGCCAAAGGCAAAAATATAATAAAGACGGAATAATTTTTTTCTTGGTGAAAATGCATTATGTATCGGGCAATCTTAATTACATTTTCTGTTCGCGAACGAGTCGCGGAGATGGTCTCGCGAGATCGGAGCACAACGAGTCTTCTTATTTACTTTAATAATGAACGTATACGATTATTCCTTAATCAGAAAAACGGAACACGAAACAAATTATACGAGAATCTAGAGGCCCATTCGAATAATTGAAGATGATCTCTCATTTTAAACGCACTCTCGGATTGGGGATAAGGCGGTCCTTTTTCGGCGCTGGCGTTGATAGATGACTGAATTACCGTTTTCGAAATGCCATTTTAAAATCTATCACCCTAAACCTAACTACCATATCGCGGTATACACTCTTTCTCTATGATTAGCAGGTGGTCTCAAATTATATCCTAATCCAAATCGGAGGCCAGAATACGGAACACGATATCTTTAAAATGCAAATAGATAAGCTGTACGGTAGACGCGCATTCGCTAAAATCAAATATTCCAACTGCGACATTACGCGAAAGAAAAATATACTACATTGGAAATAATTATAGTATAAAAGTTATAACTTGTAATAATATTTCATAGACATAAGATACTACATACGAATATTTAAAGCAAGTAGATAATAGAGAAAGCTATACCTCATTGATTTCGTAAAACTTTCACAATTTCAAATGCTCGAATGGTGTTTCAAATATTCGAATAGTGTTTCAAATGTTCGAGTGGTGTTTCAAATGTTCGAATGGTGTTGCAAATGTTCGAATGGTGTTTTAAATGTCCGAATGATGTTGAAAATTTCCGAATGGTGTTGCAAATGTTCGAATGGTGTTGCAAATGTTCGAATGGTGTTTCAAACGTTCGAATAGTGTTTCAAACGATCGAATGATCATTTGTCCAAACTCTACAAAAGTTATTAAAATGTCCGAAAAATATTTACTTAATAGACTTATTGTATTGAAACCAACCAAGCATAACCTAAACTAAACTAACCTAACATAAGTGCAAATGATTCGCAACAGTTTATTAATGCGTAGAAATGACAAATTGGGATATATGAAACCAAATTATTTTCTAAATTCGGAAAACAAATTCGAACAGTTACAACAAAATTTGGCCAAGTGAAATTTGTATAAAAGCGACTAATTCATCTCAGTAAACGCATTTGATTTTTGTAACGCGCGACAAACAATGTTGTAAATTATTTTAAAAGTTAGTTTATTTTACACATTATGACACTATTTCAAATACATTAATTCAAAGCTTTCAATAAAGCAAATACCAATCTTTCTGTTTATGTCGTTTCCAATTTCAATGATTCTAAATGTTCCAAGCACCCACTGAGAGGCAAATGAGAACAATAAATAACAAATATTTCCAAACCCTTCCCACACTGGAGTTTCGTTCTTTTATAAAAAGAGACATTACGAGACAAGCGGAATTATAATTCCGGCCGAACGTTCGATTTAAGCGAACAAATTACACGCATAATTTTGAAACTGAATATTTAAAAAGACGGCCAGCGCTCTTTCATCAGCGGCGGGTGAAATATAGCGCGTAAGAAGGACCTGAATTATTTTACAACTTTAGTCAGGAATAGCGTAACGCATTGTTAATTTTCGACCGAAAACCCAACCGCAAACGTGTTTATCAAACCGCCAAGATATCTCCCCCTGTACGTTAAAAGCTATTTAATTTACAGTTTGCGAAAGCTTGAAATTGATGAGGGTGGCGCGCCCTGGGTCGACTTTGCAAAAACTGTCTTCCCAATGAGAAGAAAAAGAAATGGCCCGAAGGGATCATCCTATTCTTTAAGAATCACAGACAAGCGAGCGCCCAGAAAGCCAGTCGCGGGCTGCGAATTCCTAACGCGACCGGCGTGCCTTTGATGGACTGAAATTAAAGTAGCGTAGTGAAATACCTTCGCGCGTTCAATCGAACGCCAGTTACGAAGCTGCGGTTGACGTTAGCTTAACTCCCACTACGTACGAGAGAGGCAAAAAAATCAATTTTACAAAAACTAGCGGGCATCGCATATTGGTTTCACGTAGGTATCCTATATATTTAAAATGACTTCATTCGAGATTATACAGGGCCCGTGTTAGGTCGTATTTGTACCGTGAAAAAATTTCGGTTCCGTTCAAATTAATAAGATGGTGTAGAATTAATTTAAACTTGGGAAATAATTTATGACCGCCGAAGAAAATGGGGCTGTTACCTTTTTGATTCTTTTCTTTGCCCGTAAGAGCCAATGCCCCCTTTTTCTTAATTTTTCCGTTAATAAAATATAATTTCTAAAGAGTACAAAATTTTCGCGTAAAAATAAACGGTTTTTTTTTCTCGAAAAGGTTTTCAAAATTTCGTGGGATAGATTTATACGTGACGTATGGCCCCCTTTTTCACTTCGAAATAAAGGAGAGAGTAGTGAAATAACGATTTAAGCTACGTAGTACGTACGTGAAGATATAATTTACTTTCCCCGGGCTTCATTTCTTCGACCAATATTTCTATACGAGTAATTATCGACTTTTATCAGAGGGAGACTAAGATTTCTAATACGTAATTAAAAATGAAATTCGAAACCAAAGAGTGTTCTCCACTTGGCCCACCCATGCCGATTCCGAAAAATACGTATCGAGTATCGGAAAAATATTTCATCAATGCTGGCTAATTAATATCGTTGATAAATGAACTTGGCAATTATTGGATTTCTGGGGGGTACGAAGTTTAATTACTTTGGGGTTTATTTTTAACTCTACACCTATATTTAATGACGTAAATGCAATAAACGTATTATAATGAAATAAGTACACTATCGGTAATAAGACCTAGCGTGATTTTTTAGATCTTTTGAATTTACTTATAGCATAATATTTCAGAAAATACTATTAAATCTATGACTATTTCCGATACACATTTGAGAAGGGTGAAGATCCTTTCTCAGAAGTAACGCCATTAGAGGTCAATTTTTAAATTCCTGAAATCTTACTAGATGGCGCTAACAGTTTGAAACGTAAAAATGTTGAATTATATAACACCCGCGAAAAATATTAATTTTTTCGTGTTAATTTACATTCCTCATTTTACCTGAGTTGCATTTTGGTCTACAGTTTATACCTAAAAAATCGTTAAAAATAGAATTATAAATCGATTTTTGTAACAAATCCGTAAGTATGTATTCCATTGGCGCCATCTAATAAAAAGGAAAGCAATAAAATTGAAGCCTTAATTTCGTTCTAATTGTTAGTTGCTACCTTAGCAATTAAATTACTGATAAATCGCTAAACTTTTAAATGATAGAATATAAAACGTTTGGTCGTTGGTTCAACTCGTAGTCGATTTGGTCGCTGCCACGCGGGATTTAAATAATAGTTTCAAATTATCCCAGAAAAAAGGTCGTGGAAAAATATAGATGCGGATTTAGGTACAAAGGGTTTAAATTTCAAGTTGAAACGTTCAGAGCTTTCAAATATAAAATTTCAATCACGTAACCCGGAATATAGGTGAAACCCTCACAATTATTATCTTTCTTAATGTCACGGAAAACACAATTAACTTACGCTAAATCATAATTAATCTCCAAAAAAGTCGATATATTTTGAAACAAAAGCACGAATATATAATCATACACGCGTGAGATTTTGAAAATAGGTTTGGTATAAAATTGAAGAAAGGAAAAGGAATTTGAAATTTATATTTCGCAAAAACACAGCTACCAAATATTGTCGATGCTACGAGTACCTTGAAAAGTCAATTGAGCTTGGCCCCCTCGCGGCTAGTAAGGAAACGAAATATGTGGCACCCTGTCACAATGGGCCAAAAAATACAAAAATAAAATAAAAAAAGGTCCGCTTTAACTTTAAGTCACGACCGCCCGGGTCACGATGTTGCTCGAAGATTTCTCAACTAAGAAACCCGTTACATACCAATAAGAATAAAAAAGGCAACCCCCCTTTTTAGACATTCCAACAATGCTCGAGGGACTTTAACGTAGTAAAAGTTGAAAGAGTAGTCAGTGACTATACGGTGTTTATCATGATCGATCAAACTATTAATTTCTTCGCATTTAATAAATGATCATGGCAACACACTCCATCCTAGGACGAATGGCCAAATGATTTTTGGTTTTCGCAATGGGCGGAGCAAATTAGTCTTAAAATAACATCTACAAGAGTAGTAAATACACCACCTTAAACAAAAATAATGCCCTAGATGGATCAGTGGCGACGGAATAGGGGTGCAAGGGTACATTGTAACCCTTAGATTTCAGTAGTCGGGGATACCATGCATGGATTTGTAACCCGTAGTGCTCGGAATTGTTTATTCATTATCCACAAATTTTCCGATTTATTTAAAAAACGTTGGTAAAAAGAATATCATTTTAACTTATTTAATTAAGTTTTTTACGCAACCAAGCATTTATTTGAATAAATGTGGTATTTATTTAAATAATTGTTTGTTTTATTTAAATAATAGGCTTATTCACTTTCGATTATTTAAACATTTTACAATTTTTATTCAACTATTGGTTATTTAAATAAATATTATTTAAATATCGCCGAGCTTATTTTATTCATGGATAAAAATTAATCGAATGCCGAGCGCTAGTAACACTCCCAAACATTTTATAAACCACATTTCGATCTATAATTTTCCAAATTCTTCCGAAAACCATGAGAACGAATAAATGTTGGATCAAAACAATTGAATCGATTTCATTTATTCTGTAATAAAGCAGGGTACACGACGTCTCTGTGGTGGATGATTCGACTAGTTTAGAGTTCAAAGATTTAAAATAAAACGTGTTGGGGTTAAGGAATTCATTTTCTTAAGAAACAAAATCAGACATTAAAGTTTTATTTTTAAAAGCCCAAATAACCTTTTCCACGTTGAACCTTTGTACGTATTTTCTCAAAATGTCAATCATGTACCTCGCTAAATCGCGTCCTAATGATCTCGTAAGCGGATTAAACTCTGAAATGCCCCTTTTCCGCGATGACAAAACGCTCGGAAAATGTAACGCTCCAATATTAGGATTATGCTAAACCAGTATTTGACAGGCCCCTTTAGAAATTCTTTGATTCCCGGAATTTTCTTCGAACGATGTGCACGCGCGATAAGTACCAATATTGTTCCCTGATCAAACGATATGATCTTTGAAAGCTCCCGAGATTCCTGGTTTAAATCCATAAAAATCAGATTAAAATCCTTTAAAATAATATGTCCGCGAGGCAGATCCTGGTTGCGAGGCCTAATTAGAACTCCCGTTGTACAGACTCACACTGAAATTGTTATTTCCAGAGCACGCGGGTTTAATAACAAAATGAGCTTTTCTCTTAAAAGCTTTGTTTCATTTCGCGCTCTCAACCAAAGTGATACCTGTCAAAAGTTCTTGACGAAACGTTCGTCATATCAAGGACTTTGAAAATTTTCTTCGCTATAAAATAAATCGTACGAATAACTAAAATACCTAATTTTGATTTAATTCCTAAAGTTTCGTAAAACACGACTTTTTGTTAATTTTGTTGAGACCAAAGTTCAAAAATTTACAATTGAGAAACATCGCTAAATAACTATACTTGGATACCGTATAATTCATCGCAACTTTGGTGCATTTAAGAACTGCCATCTGAAGGTAATGGCGAGTACTCTTAGGTTCCACTTCTCTAACCTATTAAATTTACCTTGGATCGAACTAGGTATAGTTTTCCTTGTCTTAAATAAAAAGAACCACTCTCAAGGCTCGTAAGAAAATCTGACGCTGACAACAAAACGCAATCCTTTGGCAACGGGCCTCCCAAACCTCGAGCGAAAAGGTTACGACCTTATTAAAATTTAAAAGCTAAGAATTACCCTGTATAATATAAAGATAGATTTAAGAAATATACAACGCGAGAAACACATATGATTAGAGTTTTAACGGGGCATTTGGCATATTACGAGCGATATTTTTTCCATTTCTCAAATTTGAAACGACTCGAAGATTGACGGGCGAGATATTCCCAGAACCGCGCTCTTAAAAAACCGCGAATAAAAGTGGCTGATAAGATTTTTAAAACAATCACACGACTGCTGGTTGCGGAGTGGCAATTATTTCGCGACTATCTCACCATCAAATCTTCGAAAATAGCCAATTCCAAACGCGGCTTCGGATATTACGGATGCACTATATACGGTTTCACAATGGGAATAAATGTGTAACTCGAGATTTCGGGAGCCGAAGAATTTGACTCTCCTTTTACAAAGATCACGAATTGTTGGCTACGTAAGAAGCGTGAGGAAGGAAAAAAAATTAAAACCGAAGTTAAAAGCTCGACTCTTTTGTAAAAAAATATTTAAAATATATATTTTAAAAATTCGGCATCTCGAAGTAGCGGGGTGCCTTTAGGTACAATCGTGAGCCGCGGAGCCTTTGCTCGGCGACCCATTATTGGCCTACAGGCTACAGTTTTAAAAGTTGATTGCTTTTGTATTTTTCTTCGTGGGCCTAGGTGTATTGTTGTCCGGAATTAATCTGGTTTCATCTCTTACAACGTGAGCGACCGGAGCGACACGCGTGGTGTAAAAATGAAACAACCCGGATAACGGCGACGGGGGGAAAAGTATAACCACCGAAATATTACTATTACGCTAACATTGGTATAGAGATAAACCCTCCGCGAAAGTAATTATTTATCATTTAAACGACATTAAACTTTGGAAGCACGAGTTAGTTTTTAATAGGCTCATTTATTACGCGCCTTCGGTTACGAGTTTTAAATAATTTGAGATCACGCGCTCCACCGTTTTTCAATTAATATCGCGACCAGCCGAATTATTCACGAAAGAAGCGCACTTAATTCCCGTAATTGATGAAGGCGACGGGAGGTTTCATTATTTTTCCGTAAAAATGATACCAATTAACTTCTTTTCGTGATAACGAATATAATCTATGATCTAGGCTGGTGTACTTGAAGTAACAATAAAGTGAATGCAACAAAAAATATTGCCGGAAAATAAGACATTCCACTAGGAAAAGGGCAACAATTGATAGTCAAAAACGTACTTAGCGCGTGTTTGATTTCGTAAAATAGTACGTTTTTCTCCAAGAAATTGTAAAGTCGGGCAAGTATCACTTACGTCGTTAAAAAATGTTTTCTAAAGAATTTGAAGTAAGAAGAGCGGAAACGTTATACGTTGAAATGCGTAAAATATTCGTGAAAATGCTATTATTTTTGACAGGTTTCGCAAATTGAGTCAATTTGATATAGACGCGCGATGGGATAGCGTCAATGGTAAATTTTCTCTTGGCACGAAATAGCGAGGCTCGCCGTAGACCATTATAGTTATTTAACAAGAAGCGGTAAAGAATTTCACGAGAGCTCGGACATTTTGACCCCCTCGTCTTTAATATTTTCCTCGAATCGCGAAAGACAAACGACCGATTTGGATACTAACGACGTTGGATATAAAATATGTTTCGCCGTTAAAATTGAACGCTCGCGAAACAAACCGTAATTAATAGCTTTCAGAAAATACGCGTCGAAACCTTTTTTTATTTCGTTTTCAGAAAACTATAAATGGTCTAATTACTAAGCGAAAACGGCGATTTAAAGGGAGCGCATTTTCGGCTGATAACGGATACCGGCTTTCATTATTCGGGAAGCGATTCCTTTCAACCTTCGAATTTGGAAAGAACTTTTGATCCTTGTCAAAGTCTTCTTTCCTTTTTCCGTGTCTTCAAAATTTAAGTACGGGCGAAATTATGAACAAAATGAAGTTGTAAACGGCACTCGAAGAGACAAGCTTGGCTAATCGTATTGGCAAATTCTACGACGAACATTTGGAGCTTAATCTATCATTTCTTAACGTACGGAGAGATAAAGATCGCGCGCTGATGAAACTGACACATGGCAGGACACACACGCAGACCGGATGCCTCCGAAAACCACCTCAAATTCCCGCGGCGCTTCCATATACGCAAAATATTGCATTTTTTCGCGAAAAATAAACGATTGAAAATGGCCATCGGATGATGGCTGATTTCGATGACCCGTCTAAAATGCCTAGAGCCAAGTGATACGACCATTTTTTACCTCTTAATAGAGGTACCCACCTTACCTACGGATTCATTTTGATTTTTTGATCTAAATAAAAGATTTGGGCTTTTACGGACGCGTTTCGCCCAAAACTGAGTACAACCCGTCTCACGGTACCTTTTACTGGCACCGCTCCATTACTCCGAATACGGTAAAACGATTAATTACAAGTTCAAAGTTTAAAAGTTATCCGAATATTGAAAATTTACCTTTACAAAACCAAACGGAAATCTAACAAAAGCATTTAAAGCCTTTTTTGAAACGAAAAAAAGTCGAATTAAACTACCATTTAAATGAAAATGAGGATAGTAGATACAGTGGCTCACGGACTGGTGGGTTCCGTTTGGGCGAATTAAGGCGCGATAAGAAAAACGGAGCCGTTTGATCGAATCACGTATGAAGAAACGGACGTGACAGTGTAAAATGTATAAGGGCTCTTTGTATTCCCAATTCTATAGCGACGAGGGCGCGTTAGAGTTTCTCGCTATAGACTCGCTAGTTTCAATGACAAACATGATCGTGACCTCTGGACCTTGGTAAAGAAAACTTTATTTGATAGCAATTAGAAACTCGTTCCGAGCACCGTCTAGGCGTACGTTTCTTGGACAAAGATTTGATTTCGTCAAGTGAAATTAAATAATTGAGATTTGGAATATGGCGCACGATTATCCATCAAGTGGTTTGCTCTTGGCCCGTAATAAGACAGATTTTACTTAGGATTTAAATATTTTTCCAAAGATAAATGATAAAAGAAGCGGGTTTTGAGAGAGGGATAAACGTTTTATGCCCACTAGCGCAGTTCCGATTTGCGCGGTGTTCCAAAAGCTCGGTTCCCATTTGCGCAGTTCCCAATAGCGCGGTTTCCTGTTTGCGCACTTTCCCTATCTCAACAAATGGGTTGAAAACACCTAACCTAACCTACAGTGCCTACGCGCCTGCGGCGCGCCCGGCTAACCTAACCTAACCTAACCTAACCCAGTCATTCCATATTCAAAGTTATATATAATGAAATTTGGATAATTAAACCGCACTTTTGGGAAACCGCGCTATGGGAAACCGCGCTATTGGGAACTACGCTTTTGGGAACCGCGCTATTGCGAACCACGCTTTTGGGAACCGCGCTATTGGGAAACCGCTCTATTGGGAACTGCGCTTTTGGGAAACCGCACAAATGGGAACTGCGCTAACGGGAACTGCGCTAATAGGCAGATACCGGATAAACGGCCACCTTGTCAATTTCACGAATATAAAACGGTGCGTTAGGAAAGCGATCTAAAAACCCAAAAAATGAAATCAGTTTATTTTCCAAATAGAAATTCAATAGATTGCGAAATAAAAATGGATCTCCCATCCGGAATTGACGGTCGCCTCGACAGATAATATTGGAAAGGATTCAAGATATTTTGATTTTACTCCGGAATTTGCTTATAAATATTCGTGACTAGATCGATTAAAAAGCTACTTTTGACCAAACTATAAATCTAACATCTTTAAATGTCTCCCAAAATCGCTTTTCTTTTTAATTATAATTTTTTTCAGCTATTTTGATTGTTTAACAAACAATCAACTATTTAATTAAAACTGAGTTTAAAATTAATTCCACGTTCTATATCATCAATTTAAAACCAAAAATCTCGAAAGACCCGCCTTTGAAATAATAAGGATATTATTATCGTTTTTTTTCTTCTAAAGTGTTAAACGATTCAGCTCTGAAATTTACTGCTATTTTCCTTCGAATATGCGTTTGTTTTTGTGTAAATATCACTCGAGTGCAATCCAAATTAGTATAATTTATAGGAACCTTGAAATAGAATTTAAATTGAACGAGTAGAAACTACATATCGAAAGCAATCAGCATTTCCTCTTAAATAGAGCGTTTTGAGTACGCGGGTTTTTACGTTTCGATTATCGATGATTTACGACAGCTTTACAGTTAACCAGATTTGATGGGATTAATATCCAGAAAAACATTTTTCGATTTAGATAGATCATTAACAAGATCCCAACCCCATTGAAAAGGTTCGATACTGTACTCTTAAAGAACCATTCGCTACTACCACGAAAGAGGGATGCACGCTGCTTGGCCGAGATAAGAAACCATCGATTTTAAAGTGGCGCGAAAGTGAAGCTACGGATATACTGGGTGTTTTAAAAGGTTATGCAAAAATTTGAAGGAGTTGTAGGGGGTGAGTTGAGAAGTGTGCCTGTTTTTTTCCCCCATTTTCCTACGATGAGTTAAAAGAGCGCCAGAGAGCTTCAAAGTGTCGACTACTAGGGGGCTGTTCACAAATTACGTAACGCAGAAAAACCACTTTTTGGACTCCCCCCTCCCCCTCGTAACGAAGAGTAACAAATGGAAAGACCCCTCTTCTTAAATTACGTAACAAATATCGAATCCCCCCCTTAAATTATTATAGTACGTAACAACTAATATGCTGGTAATAAACTACAATAAGATCAGGTTCTAAATTTCATTGTTTGTAAACTGTATTTTTATGCAACACTTTATACCCATGGGTATGAAATTTTTTTAAACGTGAGTAAACCAAAGAATAATTGCGACTGTTTCTGAAAGTGATGAAAATTTTATTCTACGATATTAAAAATAAGATGTGTTACGTAACATTTTAGTGAACCCGTCCTCCCCCCACGTAACAATTCGTAACGCTTGCCAAAAAAACCCTCCCCCCCTACCATGTTACGTAATTTGTGAACAGCCCCTAGCCCCTGGAAGTAGGCTGCAACAAGCGCAACACCAAGCAGCAGGGAAATGCGAACATTAAGGTTTGGGTTCGTGTGATACGTAAAAAAGGACTTGTAAACAAATCGAGTTAACCAGCGTAAAAAGGTAATTTAAACCGTATTTATAGTCCCTGCTGCTTGGTTTTGCGCTTGTTACAGCCTACTTCCAGGGGCTAGTAGGCCATACTTTGAAACTCTCTGGCGCTCTTTTCACTCATCGTAGGAAAAAAAAAATAAAAAAAAAACAGAAACACTTCTCAACTCACTCCTTAAAATTTTTGCCTAAACTTTTGAAACACCCTGTATGAATATAGCCTCTGGAAAGTTCCTCGATCGAGTCCATCACGAGCAACGGTTGCAACAGAAAAGAGGTTAAACGGCTTAACCCCCCATTTTCCGTCCTCGAGAGACTTCACGAACAATACGAATATCGTGCAATTTCGTTAAGGATTAGCTTAATTTTGGCGTAGACGGTGAAAAACGAGCCGAAAGAGCTCAAGAAATTACGTCTCCGCGGCTATTTCGTACTAAGAGAGAAGCCGAGTGCGGACAATTACCTCCGCGTTACCGGTATTTGCTTCTGTTTGGTAATTACCCGAAGAAAATTGCGGTTCAATTTGTACTTTACAACCCCTCCTCGGAGCGTAAAGAGATGTAAAAAAAAATATATCACGAGCTGGGCAAGGGCATTTGAAGGTCACTAGACAAATTGTTCCTTTTTATCTTTTAAGTATAATTACTGGGAAACAAACAATCGATATTTCGCGATTCACGTAACGATTTTGTTAACAACGATCAGTTCTGGGACCTTAGTGTTACGAAACGAATAATCTATTATAATGCACGCGAAAGAATACTTTTTAAATAATAATAATAATAATAATAATAATAATAATAATAATAATAATAATAATAATAATGATAATAAGCTACAAAGAGGGTAGCAAATCGGTGACCTCGAGTGAGCCCCGAACGAAAGCGCATCAAGGGTCATTTGTTTCTTTTTTTTATGGTATCGGTTCACCTGATCTAAAAAGCAATTTCGAGTCAAGAATTTCCCTTATCAGAATTTTGAGTAAGAAACACGGGGGTGGAAGATTATACCGGGCGATTGATAAAATGGCTAATGTACGCCGCCATCAGCCCCATCTGGTGTACCAATATTTTACGTCAAAGAGAATCTAAGCGAATCTCAGTCACGTATTATTAAAAATCCCATAAAAGTGTATACGTTGTAAGGAATTCCCGTGATAAATATTTAGACACACTAGGGGGGTTCAAATTTTTAGAAAAGCGTTCGTTTCTGAAAATGCTTAAAAGTTATTAAGAATTCAGAATACTAGTTCACCAAATAGGCGAAACTATAAAATCCAGGGTGGCTGAAAAGATGGTAGTCACGTGACTTTGTGGAAAACTGCAGCGCCATCTATCTTAAGAAATACGAGTTATTATTCATTTTCTTTTGCTAATGCTGGTTTAAATTTTGATCGATTCATCTAAATTATTTAATTATTATTATTATTTAAAACATCTTGTAATAGAAAAGTTTAAGTTAATTAGTTGTCTGCAGTATCTGGAAGGAATAATTTTTTCTTTATAGTCGCACGGCCAACTATGAACACGAGTTACCGAACTTAAGTTGGCTGTAATATATTAGTCACAAGATTTTGTTTTCCCATTTTAACAAGTTGGTTAAGACCAAATTTACTTTATAGTTTCGCCTATTCAAACGTAACATTAAGTTTATTAAATCATTGCATTTTGGAACTTTAAGGTAATTAAGAACCTTTTAATACTAACTTTCCTACCTTTTGAATCTATAAAAGATAGTTCAAAATTTCCCAGGGGTAAAAAAACACTAATATTTCAAATAATAAAGATGAGCTTCGAAAGCTGAAACAAGAACTATCCATTAAAACGCGCTATTCAGCACTAACCTTGGACCTTATCGAGCCACGCAAATATAAATTTGCTTCGTAACCTTTGTTCAAATATGTGTCTGGTATAAATCATGATATCCCCATTCTTTTATTCGGCAAGAGGAAAATCCGCAGCAGCAACGCGTTGGATTATAGGTCTCTTTCTTAAAAGTATAACTTTCCTCACTCCGGCTAAAACGACACCTAAAATCACCCCTCCCCCCCTTCCTGAAAGGTCAAAATAGAATACCGCTCTGGACGGCAATTGCATATTGATAGCCTTATTATAGCAGGCCAGACCACCTCCGAGCTGAGAACCGCGAAACTGCAAATCGAATGCTAGTCGAAAGTACCTCGCCACTAACGACTCATACGCTCGAACGTCACGCTATGGCACACACACCGGAGCGAAGCGAACTTCGGTCTCTCGCGCTCACAATTATGAAGGAATCTGTTTAACCGAATATCGGCTTCGTTGCAACTCTCCAACCGGGTTTTTGGATAGCATCTCCTTATAATATTCATTTAGTAATACAAGACCCGCTATATTTTTATCGTGAAGAATAATCATCTTAGTGGTTCTCCTAAAATAACATTGTTGTTGTTTCATTCAGCCCAAACGTTTCGACAAACGAAAATTTTCACAGTGACGTAAAGAACGATAAGTTCATATAGTGTTCATACAGTGACTTCAGTTAATAATGAGAGTTCAGTTAATAAAGAGAGTTCAGTTAATAAAGAGAGTTCAGTTAATAAAGAGAGTTCAGTTAATAAAGAGAGTTCAGTTAATAAAGAGAGTTCAGTTAATAAAGAGAGTTCAGTTAATAAAGATAGCTCAGTTCATAAAGAGAGTTCAGTTAATAAAGAGAGTTCAGTTAATAAAGAGAGTTCAGTTAATAAAGATAGCTCAGTTCATAAAGAGAGTTCAGTTCATAAAGAGAGTTCAGTTCATAAAGAGAGTTCAGTTCATAAAGATAGTTCAGTTCATAAAGATAGTTCAGTTCATAAAGATAGTTCAGTTAATAAAGAGAGTTCAGTTAATAAAGAGAGTTCAGTTCAATAAAGAGAGTTCCGTTCATAAAGAGAGTTCCGTTCATAAAGAGAGTTCAGTTAATAAAGAGAGTTCAGTTAATAAAGATAGTTCAGTTAATAAAGATAGTTCAGTTCATAAAGATAGTTCAGTTCATAAAGATAGTTCAGTTCATAAAGATAGTTCAGTTAATAAATGGAGTTCAGTTAATAAAGATAGTTCAGTTAATAAAGAGAGTTCAGTTAATAAAGAGATTTCAGTTAATAAAAAGAGTTAAGTTCATAAAGAGAGTTCAGTTCATAAAGAGAGTTCAGTTCATAAAGATAGTTCAGTTCATAAAGAGAGTTCAGTTCATAAAGATAGTTCAGTTCATAAAGAGAGTTCAGTTCAAAAAGAGAGTTCGTTTGTTAAAGTGAGCTCAGTTCCCTACGCTCGCTTCGCTCAAAAAATGATTAGAGTATTTTGAATTTACGACCAATTTAATGTTATATTTTATATGCATACAGCTACGTGAGCTTATTTGGGAAATTTTGGTCGAAATGACGAAGATAATTACGCACTTATGATTTCGGGATGACATTTTTCATATCGATAAAATTCAAATAGAGATGGAAATGTACCCCAAATTAAACCAAATTTTCATTTAGAATTTTCGCTTCCCTAATCCATAAGTAGTTGCTTTAAAATAACATATAAAACTCTATATCAAATTATATATTATATATTATATATTATATATTATATATTATATATTATATATTATATAGTATATATTATATATTATATATTATATATTATATATTATATAGTATATATTATATATTATATATTATATATTATATATTATATAGTATATATTATATGTTATATGTTATATGTTATATGTTATATATTATATATTATATATTATATATTATATATTATATATTATATATTATATATTATATATTATATAGTATATAGTATATAGTATATATTATATATTATATATTATATATTATATAGTATATAGTATATAGTATAAATTATATATTATATATTATATATTATATATTATAATATTAATTAGAAAGTTTACTAGAATAATTTTCTCAAAATATAAACTTTATTACCTAAGTATATTCAGAAGAATTGATTGATTTTGATTAAAATTATATTTGATTTATTATGAAAGGCATAAGAAAATTGTATTTTAGGGCATCTAAAAGAAAGCTGACAAAACATAACCCCCAAAAAATGTAATATCAAAACGTTAGCTTCGAATTAACATTGAGAAACCCGTTCGGCGGAAAGAATGAAAGAGTGGGCTCGTGGGCAACCGCGGTTCGTATCGTCTGGGCTTTCAGAGTCATAAATCTAACGAGGGAGCAATAAAGATAGTATTTCATCGGGTTATTACCATAAAAAACGTGTAATTTTGGGAAATACGAGTGTAATGGAGCTAGGCCTTGGATGAAGAGATATACAAGGGCTTGACGGTTCAGAAAATGATCCAGATAAGAAACATATTTTCATAAAGGTTGTGGATTTAATACGTTCCGTTTTTTTCGTAAGGGGAGAATTTCCATAATTTTGGTAACTTTAACTTTAGCATCGGTAACGTTAGTATGATATTGGTAAGTAAAGTAAGTTATTTTCTATCCGGCTATAAATATAAATTAAAAGCTATCTTTAAAGTTTCAGAAATATTAGAAAATGTAACTCAAAAATTGAAAAAAAATTTCTGCTGAATCTTTTTCGTGAAACACAATTTCACACTACGACGTAATTAATAACCCTTTCGCGTATAATTTTAATATCAAATTCTCAAGGTGCAAGTACGAAATTAAATTGAATCGTTGCCGCCGGAAAGACTGAGACTTTTTTACGTAGATCCAGAGGAAAATAATAAGGAGATGAATTATTGAGTCCTAACACGAAATAAATTCGTTTCAACGGAGAAAGCTATAGATCTGATTTTCGTAGCTTCTTCCCACTCGTTCAGCGTGGCCAGAAACGAAATAAAAAGCGCTTCGAAATTTCGTCCCGATTCAAGACGGTGGGGGCCTTCGAATTAAACCGCCCACCATCAACACTAGTACTCTCTTTTTCAAAATAAAAAAAATTTCCTTCAGAAATCTACGTTCGCCACATTTTTATAACTCGCCTCGGAGATTTTATCGGGCCAGAGGTCTTCTCCGGTGTACGCCGAAAACCTATCATTAATCAACGCTTGGTAATTCCAAATATTCGGTCATCACATCGTGTTCGTATAGATTGCGTATTATGACTTTGAATTACTTTCTTTTCCATATATAATTACATCGCGTCTTTTTAATCGAAGTATTTTTAAATAGACTTAAATCAAATTAAGCGCCAAAATGGACGTTTTAAAGAAGTAGTATCCTATTAAATTGCGGGTTCAGTCCTTTTTGATTTTTTCAGTTCGTATCATTATCGTTACTGGCTACTGGCTACATCAGATATGATTTTACAGATTCCATTTAATGCGCGTTAACTTCGCGGGAAATGGCATGGCGCGTAGGACTAATCTGGAACTTCTGCCTTGGCGATAAGGGTCGCTATTATTCGGTCTGAGCGTCGTCTCACGCTTGACAACGACTCGGCCATTAACAAAATTCACGTAGGCCGTGAACGAGGCAGCTTATCACTGGAGCCATTTATCAAAGACAGTCGATATATAACCCAACTTCTTCGTGGCAGCGTCGCTTTTGTTTATGACGCGCGTGGGTAGCCTTCGCCGACTTCGGGCCCCAGGTGCGTTATATCGCTAGTAGCGTCATCTATCGCCAAAGCGCCGGAAATCATTTGTCAAATGGCTGCTCCAGGTCTACTACAAGCGCTACAGCGGAAGTTCATCAGTCTTCAGTCACGGTCACACTATCTCTCTAAACTAGTTTTCATAGCGAGTTTACCTATATTTCGATGGCCAAAACTGGTAATTAAACCGACTTAAACTGGGTTTAAGGTCTGGTGTGACTGTAGGGATGTTCAACTGCCGTTTTGTCAGAGAGGAGTGCGTTCCACCTTGCCTCGTAAAGTAATCCTGCAGTGCCCTGAGTTTAAGTATTTTTTTCTTAAAAAATATCACACGTTGCTCTGACGTCACATCGCAGAGCTCAATTGGTATCATACCCAAATTCCTCGTGACTTTAGCACGCGCCAGTAGACTTGTAAAAGTAATAAACACTGACGGACAAGGCACGTTACTTTTTATTCAAGGACATACATATCCCAAGAATGAATTTATTTAGGAAGAATGACTACTTTGAGATGACCTGCGGGTGTCATGGCACCTAGAAGCAACAAACATAGCACCCCACACCAGGAGAACGCAACCCGTCAAAAGTCGTGTAATTTCTTGTGTACAGTTTTTATTGGTTAGACGCTTTAGCGCCTGCTGCCGTCAGAACGGGAAAATTCGGAAATTGTCTCACCCCCCCCCCCCCCAATGAAATTTGTACACAACACCGCGTTAGCGTGTTTAAAGGCCAACTGCGTTCTCCTTGTGTTTGTTGCTCCTAGATAGAATTGTAAAGACCAATTTAAATATAAAAAAGTTCGCGCTTCTCATCGTGCAATGTTGATAAACTAAATGCGCCAGTGTTATAATCTTTCCGGTCAATAAAATTTAACATAATAGTTAAGAAAACCAACAAAACAGAGCGTACGATTTCTTTGGTGTTTGTAGTTTCGTTTTTAAATATTATTAATGATTAAATTGCATTTCTAATGCAAACAATTTTTTTTAAAACCAATTATTTCGAAAAAGTTTGCAATGAAATGAATTATCAAGAATGTATTTATTTACACTTAGGGAGGACGATTATGTTGCGACAATCGGTGGGTATCATGGTGAGAGGGGGAAAGTAAAACGTTACAGGTTGTGCTTCAATCGCGTAGGAAGACGTCAGTCTTAAGGAACCCACGAGATACCGGACTGATTTAATTTTTTAAGGTGGAAGGAGGTTACTGTCCGAGCATGAGGGGAAATGGGAGCAACGCGAAAATTCTCTACAATTATTTTATAAATAATAACATTATTTTACCAACAACAACGGCACAACCACTTGTCTGACCTGTTTCAGTTTCATCCCTTCCTTATTTACATATCTTGACGGATGAAATACGTGTGTCAAATAGGTCCCATTCAAAGTTGAATACCGATAAGCTGCTGGTAACAGTACAAATTTAGTTGCTACCACTATTGTGATGAAATGATTAAAAAACGATCAGGCGTCTAATGCACTTTCCTGATTCCGGCAAAATTTCCCACTCTACACAGTAGCGAATTTTTTAAAGTTTATCTAATGTAAAAGGAGCTCGCGTTAATTATCTTACGATACTACTCATTATCTTTCGTTCCTAAAAGGTTTTAGGATTGTAACGGAACTAATTTTAGAATATTATAATCTTAAACACGTCCATGACAAAGTAATTTAAAATAATATTTATGCTTTGTTTTTCAACGTTGAAGACACTGAAGATTTTTAAGGTATATCGTCACTGTGTAATTTAAAAAATTGAGATGATCTTGAAGCGCCTACGGAACCGAAATTTAACGTTTATTATTATTATCAAAACTGGGGCAATGTCGTGGGCGGTATTGTTAACGCAAAATCGACGAAGATCGAGCGAAAGAATGTCGACTAACCAGGAAACGGTTCTGAAGGAGAGCGTGGGCTTCATTTTCTTTCGCCGAGAGAGACCACGGCGCAAAAAGAACCAGAACGAAACAAAAGAAAATCGCGCGACTTCAAAACTGTCTCCCACATTTCTCGCCTTTTGCTATTTCCAGTCGCGCGTAGAATCTTCTACGCGCCTATTTTGTTCCCCAAACTTTATCCTAAGTTACCACTACCACCGAAACTCGTTTAGGGGGGTTAGGGAATTACACTAGCAAAGCCAAGTTTCCTGTAGCACCAAAATGTCCGATTGGGGCTCGGGGGAACTAAATGTGACTGTGCCCAGTATAATCTGCCTCAAAAGAGTGTATAGATTTAAAGAAACTAGAAAAACATTTTTTTTAAACTTCTTGAGAATTCTCCCACGCGATGTATTTCAAGATTTTAGAGAAACACTTGGCTCTTTTGGGAAAAATCGGGAAACCCATGAATTATAAATTTTTTCAACTTTACCCGGAAAATGAGATTGAGCGTTAATAATAAGACACTACTTTTCTTTTATTATTAACACTCAACGTGATTATCTTTCGCATACATTTTATTAAAAAAAAGACTTATTTCCGTGCTCATTAATTCGTTTAACTTTTTCCCTAAACTTCGACATTTCGCGCAATATTTTTTAGAAACTTCGGTTATTATTTTGTCACGTTTCTGGATTACTCGAGGCCAGCCGAACAGACAAAGCCTGAATAAGAAATTTCATAAGAATTAGTTTTTTCTCTTGTCGTCAGATTATTGGGTCGTGCGGGTTGTCGTTCGGTCGTTGCGAGCGTTAATTAATCGGAGAGCTCATGGTAAATATAAACACGAAATCAAGAACGATTACAATCTCTTAATTGCGCTAATATTAAGTGGGTTGATTGGATACGCTATTAGAATAATTTCCTGGGGAAAAATCGTTATTCGTGAGAGTCATTTTCGAAAAGAATACAACGAAAACCGTATTATCTTATTTATCTGCGAAAGAGTTCACCGAGTTTATTCTCAATCCATAATAAAATAATCGCGCCAGAATCGAAACCTCATTGATAACGTGTCAATAAATAAGAGGTTCGATTAATAATATTAGCACCCGCAGATAGAACGATAGATTAAAAGAAATCATCATGAACAATAGAAAAAAGAGCAGCGGAACCAGGAAGACAATACACCAATAATATCACGTTCCAATATGAAACTAAAACACGCATTTCAATTTAACGAGAATCAGCTACAGCCACTAACTAACTATTAAGAATACGTGTAACTATCGAGCAGTGCTAGATAATTGATAAATAATAAAAATAACCTAAATACTGCTAATGACTAAATTAATTGTTTTTGACTGACAAAATTAAATTTTTTTTTTAATTTTTGTAATACAAACCTATCAATGGAAAACGAGACAATTCTTACTATTACATCTTTTTCATTAATATGCATAAATAATGAGCGGTGAAACACTGCACGTTGAAAATAGCAACCGACAGCACAATATTTCGTAATAATTAATATAGAAACAAACGTTAAACATAAACATTCGTGTCTGGCAAACCCGTAAGACTTAGCTAGCTTCGGAGCAAATGCATATTCCATTTTACATCCATAACTTAAAATCCGATATCATGAAAAGAAAATGTTAGTTCCAAGTAAATGAAATTGTGTCAAATTTAGCACCAACTTCTACCGAACAGACTGTGAGACAAACATACGAGGGACCTCGTTCAAGTCGAAGCCAAATATCAATCGGCAAAAGAGTTAAACCCTGGTTTCAGATATTATATCTGCTTTGCCATTCGAGAAACTACCACTGGAGTTAGCGAAGTATAGTTTAGGAGTATGGATATTTTTAGGCCTAATTTAACTTAAAACAAAGATCTGAGAGTTACCAACGAAATTTAATTTAGTAATGATAGATCTAAATTGACAGAAACCCTAATACAATTCCATGAAATACGATTTACTAGAACTTTAAAATAAAATTTAATTTGGCATTGCTTTAAATAATAATCAGGCAATTGAGAAACACACTGGGAATATAAAATATAGGAGTTTATTTGCATTATAATAACAACGAACTACATTGGGAGACCTCAATTAGATTCCCTAATAAAAACAAAAGAATAGTTCTAACAAAGGGTTATTGAACTTGGTCTTTGGTTTCACTGGGATGATATCACGGGTACTTCCATTGTAGAGTGAAGTTGACGATCAGGTTTCGGTGATGTGGCTCAAGGTGAAAGTGCCATAACATTAACACCTGCAATCGAGGGTAGCTTTTGCGCGCTTTGGGCTGCATTTGGGTTGTGGTCGCTAAGTTTCTAATTGCCTGGTTTTTGTTACATTTGTGTTGGATAAGAGTCACTATACATCTCAAATATATTTACCACTACGACCACCTCACTCCTCTTCGAATATCTTCCGGTCGTTGTTTCAATGCACTGAATTATTTCTAGCATGACGACATAAAGAGTCAGATTTTCATATACCAGTACACCTGTGATATCACATTATCCCATATCACCGGTAGTATCATCATATTGCCCTGCGCAAGAGTCCACAGCCCGGACGGGTGACCAACAGTTAGGTGCAGCAAGAGCGTAGTCTTAGCACCCATCTTCACTTTATTTATTTTTTTAAGTGTCTCCCCTGTTGCACTTATGAGAACTTCTCTGAAAAATCGTATGAGTGCCTTTTAAATATCAGCGGGGTCACGTGGTCTATTGACATTACATATTATTCGGACCAATCAAGACCCATGCCCTTGGGAATCCCAGAAAGACTCCCTACAAATTAAGTTATGGAAATGGAGGAGATCTGGCCAGTTAGAGCACCAATTCTCTTTTCTGGGTATCGAGTGACCCCTAGCTAAAAGGTTTTTGGGAAATTGCGTAGGAACAAATAGGTCATAAAATAGCTATAATATTTCTTATTATCAAAGCTATCTTGAAATTTAAAATATTCCAAATTTAACGTTACTTTCTCCGAAAGGCGCAACAATGTGATGACCACTCCCCACTTCACGCATAGTGATGGATGGTATTGCACCACCTGCAGACAGCCAGTCCTCAAAGCCTAGAAGTGAAGGTACCAAAAGGTGGACAACGGGCACACTGTATCACAGCGCCCTTCCGTACAACTGGCACCGACTATCTCGACTTGAGGCCAAGGAGGGGAAAGGAAAAGCCACAGGGCCTCATATGGAGACCCTGCCCCTCTCAGCTGGAAACCAGCCCCAGCAGTGCTGGGACCATCCTCCGTCAGCCTGGGGCAAAGCCCAGTTACCGTCCCTACCTGACCGAAGCCGGAGGTAGGACCACTTGACCAAGGTTAACATCTGCAAGCGCCTCACCTCCTTTGAGGGTTACTATTGCCGAACCCCGACACCCTGGTTAAGCCACCAGTTATTGTAAACCTTTTTTCCGTTAACATCTATCTACAAGTTTACGATAGGCTTCCAATGGTTTCTTACCAAAATGTGGTATCCACCATATAGTGCAAACTGTGACCGGCAATACTACCAGGTGGGGTGGCGGAATGGTTAGCACTTTCGCCTCGCAGCAAGAGGAGCCGGGTTCGATCCCAGCTAGTGGCACTGGGTGAAAATCCGGAACTACTCCTTCTGCGTAGAGTTTGTAAGTTCTCTCCCCACTGGTTAAAGGGGTTTTCCCTCGAGATCTTCGGTTTCCCCATCCCATAAAAACTTGCTGAGGTTAACGGTAATAGTAAGTGTAGGGAGTTGACGGTTGGCTCGCGTGGCATGAAGGGCTTTCCACCATCCTCCTACACATTGTAACCCGGCCACCATTTACTTGATCACGCACAAGCCACATTGCTTATGTATTAGCTCTATTTAAAAAAAAATAGCCATTACTAGTAGGCAGTATTTCTTTAACATATATTATAGTTACAGCAAAAAAAAAACACAATTAACTTGGGCCAAATCAAATCAAATTTATTTGGTGTTATTAAAAAATTACATCATTTACGAGGTGTTAAGTCATTTATGTGAATTGTAAGCCCTGGGAGTAAACACTTTTTAAATGATAAATTACATAAGAATTAAATTAAAGCGCGCACAAATTTAGCAACATTAAAAAAATGCAAAAAACGACTTATCTCTTTATAATAGGAGCAATTATTTTAAATTAGTTAAACACTATGTGAATAGACTATTTTTCAAAGGATTGTAACGAAAAATATTGGCACTTTCATAATAAGTGTACTATTAACTTTTGGTGGCATTTTTTCTGATAATGTCAAGTCTAGGCGTGCGCGTTGGTCACTGAGGCCTGACGAGATACGGCGTTTCCAATGTCATTGCCCATGTTTACGCTTCGCGATGGTCGGGACAACCTGGTCAGAGTCCTTCCCTCGAGTTTCGCTTTTAAAAGATGTTCGCTCTCGGCATTAGTGGGTTATTCCTACCAAAATCACTTTAAATTATTCGCTAAACTTATTTCCAAACCATATTTCTGAGAAACCAAAAAGGAGGTTTGCCAAACCTTTTTTAAACAAAGTGTATAAATGTAATACTGTATAGTATCAAATGGTTGTCATGTGCTCGTAAATTTCCGTTAAGTATTCGTGAAAAACCAGTGATGTCAGTCGCGATGGTGGGCCGGTATTAAACGATTGAACCTAAGAAAAGGTTGAGACAAAAATTTGAAGGAGACCGAGGAGCTCTGGTACATGAGATGAGTTTGTCACTCTTAGAGTTTGCGACTTTGTTCAGCGAAAAACAGTCTAGTTAACAGTTACAGAAACGTGACTGAATCACAACGGTGACCAGCCGTCAACACCAAGACATCCAGGCATGAAGACCCTCAAGCTCTACGTGGGATGACCATCATCGATAAGTTTCCGATCTGAACCGAAGTGAACGCCTTAAGTATACAAAATGTTATTAACTCACTCTGCCCGTAGACTTATAGTTTGCTATAAGCTTAAAGGGACACACTGGCAAATGAATCTTGTTTCCAGAATAGGGTTGGTCGTATCTGCTACCACGTGGTTAATCCGGGCCGAATTTTTTCAATCGCTGGTGTGGCCCTTTAATGGCTATTACCGTGTAGATTATTTTTTCTGAGTAATCCACTATTACGTTGATAACGTAATACAGCCAAAGCTGTTTTTGATTTTGATTAATGTGGCCTTAAGCCCCACTTTATTTTAATTTTATTTTGATTTTAATTGAGGTGTGCACACTAATGTATTATTTTTCCTGTATGGTTCATGTTCGATTATTTTATTTCCATTAATACCGATTTTTTTAACCTCCGTAATTTCATAAAACGAGTGAAAATATTGCGGCGACGCAAACGTCCACCATTTTCAGTTTCGATAAATACATTTTTCTAAGCCTATCAAAACATCTAGTAGATCAGCATTTCAAGAACTGATAACTTTTCTAGAGAAACAGACTCGAGCATTTCTGAAATCTCATCAAATGAGCAAATCTCAGAAGCACAAAACAATCATTTACTAAAAGAAATTTACTTAAACTCATAAGCTTTCCAAGCAGCTAAAGACACTATTCTAAATTCAAACATTCTGGTCCACTATGATGTCAACAAACAAGTCACATTGGCCTGTGATGCATCACCACTGGGAGTTGGGGCTGTAATTTCGCATGAAATCGATGGCATCAAGGAGCTTAACTAAAACGAAGCGAAACTACTCGCAGTTGGATAGAGAGGCTCTTTCCAAAATCTTTGGAGTAAATAAATTCCGCGATTATCTCTATGGAAAGAAATTTATTCTTCTTACCGACCACCAACCTCTAGTCACACTTATGGGCGCAGACAAACCGGTGCCACAAATGGCAGCTGCAAGACCACCTAGCAGCGTACATACATGACATACGATACAAGAGAGGAGCTTCCTATCAGAATGCAGACGCGCGCAGCAGATCTAAAATTCCACTTTCGCCGGAGGAACCACCAACTCCAGCTCCAGCTGAATATGTTTTCCTTCTGAAAGAATTAACATAAGGGAATTTAAGGGTCCAGGAATTGGATATGCACACGACTAAGGATGAAGAACTGGTCAAGCTTTGTAAACACATGAAGGAAGGTTGGTCAACCTAAATTAGAGACTCAAACATGGCTACATACCATAGAAGACGAAATGAGCTCTCTAATTTTCACAATATCATACTTATGGGAAACAGAGTAATCATTCCACAATCTCAACGCTCCATAATGCTTCAAGAACTCCACAGCTCCCATCAGGGCATAGTCAAAATGAAGGCTACGGCACGTTCGAGAATCTGGTGGCCTAACATAGAAAAAGATATTGAACAATTGGAAAAATCATGCAAAACATGCCAGTTAGACGCACCAATGCCAGTCCCCAAGTAAACTCCATGGCAGAAAACTATGGAACCATGGGCCGGAGCGCATGCGGATTTCGCTGGGCCCATAGAGGGCAAATATCTATTAATTCTATCAGACTAATTTTCAAAATGGTTAGAGGTTGAAGTCACGACTCACGAGTACAACAAGTACCGAAGCGGTCACAACATTCCTAACCAAGCATGTAGCAAGATCTGGAATTATGAAAGTTCTGGTAACGGATAACGGCACTTGTTTTTCCAGCCGCGATTTTCAAGAGTATACCAAGTCAAATGACATCCATCACATATTTACACCACCATATCACCCAGCATCAAATGGCCATGCAGAAAGGAATGTATGTACTGTCAAAACCAGTTAAGAAAAATCACAGGTGGAACTGTAGCCATTTCCGGCTATAGTCTTTGCCTTGCCATGTTTGGCAGCACTGCTCCACGGTAGTATTAGCGGACGCACATTGCGTCCGTCGGTCCGTCTCTGTTTTGGTCCCGGTATTAGCGGAGAACCAAATCTACAATCAGCACCATTCCGGCAAATACCAATTAAACGACACTGTATATGCCAGACATTATGGAAAAGACCTAAGTGGGTCACCGGAATAGTAGCTGCACACATTGGGAAAATGTTGTACCAGATAGACACGATTTTAGGAACAATAAAACATCATGAAAATCTGGTCAGAAAACGAATTGGTGAGAGATCCGACGTTCCAAACTCAGAATCACTTCCAGGAAATAAATCACAAGCTCCAACTATATTGACGGGCAACAGCATCACAACACCTGCTCCAGTAGTAGGAGAAATGGGAAATTCTTCCACAACAGCTACGAAACAGGCTCGAACATTTGCAGATCAAAACTCAAGGCAAGGTAGCCACAGCCATGCCTCAACTAGCCATGTTCCTGCAGAGACATCATCAACTAGCCACGCATCAACTGTACCAGTTTTGGCATCATCAACCACCACATTACAGGACTGACGCAGTTAACACCATCAAAAACGATCCAACTAAGAATGGATTTCATACCAAAGAAGAACAGTTAGAACACCCAGTCTGCAAAACCAATGCCAAGAATGCCATCCGATATTCCAGAGAAGCCAAAAACACCTAGATTCCCTCAACGAAACAGGAAGCCTCTTAAGCGTTTAAATCTTTAAAAACTTTTTCATTTCATAACTTAAAAACCAAAAGGAGGGTATTGTTATATACGAATACAAAATATAACATTGCAATAATAATAGTTAGATGGCGCTGAAAACCCTAATGTAAATATATTGGATAGAACTTTACTCCCCTCTTGCTAGTGGGCCCCATGGGAAACTATTGGAGACCACTCTTGATTTAGACCTCTCCCGAGGTAGTATCTTTGTAAATAACTTTAGTATTAATCAAAAAGTAGTATTAATCAACAATAGCTTGAACACTACAGTTTACAAGTGTGAAACGTTATTGAAATCCACCATGGAAGATCTGTGGAAAATAACGAAAATCTTTTACAACTGCCTATGACCGGACCATCAAGTTACCAGTTTTAACGGGACTAGAAAATGTCATACCAAACATAATACATAATTTCATCACGACAAGCAAGAGAGATAAGCCGTAGATGAAGCAAAGAATCCAGACGAGATAAAATGCCTCGTATCAACGGAGTCGTCTGCAGAATCAAAATTTTGGGAGCCACAGCAATCATTCAAGTAGAAGCGTCAAATGGTGAATTATAATCGGTCCGTGCGCTGTTCAATTCTGGCTAGCAAGAAAGCTTCATCAGCGAACAATGTTCCAAAAAGTTGACATTGAAAAGACGTCGACTCAATGTTGCAGTAGGAAGAATTGGTGGTAATGGTGTTGGCACATCAAAGGGTAGCATTCTTCTAACTTCTCGTCGAAGAAAGTCACCAAAAAACGTCTTAATTTGGCCATCAACTCTGACGACTGGGATTAAAGATTGTGGATCCGAAGTTTCACAATCAGGGAGTAATCGACATATTGCTGGTAGCAGATACCTGTATCTAATTCAAGATGGTATTTGTATTGGACAACCTGGAACCACCGGAGCATTCAATACGATATTCGGTTTATCAACTACAATATTATTGTTCCGGAAACTTAAAGAATCATTTCCGAATCAGCTACTAACTGCAAGCCAAATATAATGTGCAGAAAGCTTCATCAACTCTTATCGTCTTTACGAAGAAGGAAGAAGAATGGCTAACAGTAGTTGTTTAACCCGAGAAAGATGGCCTTTAGAAGATTATCATATCTTGAAAATCGTATACAAGCGGATTCTAGCCTTGCTAAACCGTACCGCGCCGGTAGCCATTTCTTTCGCTAATATCGAAAGTTACCTATCAGCTGCTCCTTGACTGGGCTACAATGGGTTGAAATAGGGTATACTCGTGTAACGTTCACTATTGGGGTTAACGAGCAGGATTTGTCTAGGAGTAGCTTTAAGTTTACTAAAATTAAGGGAGTTAAATCAGACTGCCAAGGTTACTAAACAGAAGGTTCAGTTTAATGGTACTTAAAACATTCAAACAAAATACAAAATACGCTCTGCAGAGGTTAAACGAATTGACACGACTAAATCTAATACAAATAATACCAATATTAAATACTCAAGTTCTTGGTGATCTGGAGTCCACCTTTTCCGGTCCGGTCTTTAACGCGGTAAGCTATAAGACACATATTCTTGCCGCACTCACGCACTATGGGCCAACCGGCCTCTTTTGGGGTTCCCGCTACTTGCCGACTTTGGCTGCCTCCGGGTCAAATCTCCCGATCCTCTCGGCGAACTCAATCTCCTCGTAACTTCATTTTCCTCGGGGTCCTCGTCTCTCGAACTGGCGGGTAGGGCAGATCACCTGGGCTTAGGTGTAAAGTCTTTCACCACTCGGTGGCTTAAGACCCACGATCTCAGCGTTCAGGAACCTCGGAGAAAACACTGGCGAGCTTCACCAGGAGCCAAAGGACTTCTAACTTCAAACTTTTTGGGTTTATCGTTTTTACCAGGAGGTCACCTGAGCTCGCTCATACGGGTTCTGTTTTTAGGACTGAGGTACCCAATGGTTGACTGGTGTTCCTTTTGGAAGAAGCCAATCCTCCACCGTAGGCTGGGCTTGTTTAATTATCAGGGTGCACTGGTGACCCCGGGTTGGAGGTCACGGTCATGGACAACTCCCTATTGTTTGATGGGAATTTGGGAGCACTCTGAAACCCAATACCCGGTCCGTACCATCTTCTACCAGCAACAAATTATACCACGCCCGTGGCGAGGCTTCGGAGAGACCCTTAGTTCTTTGTCGGAAACCCTTAGTTTTCCAGATAGTTTCGAAATTGGTGGAACACTTTAACTCGCGAGTATTTCTAGCGGACTCGCAAAAACCATTCTCAAACATAAAACTCTAAAATCTAAAAATAGCAAACCAAATAATAGAAGGCAACTTGAAACAATTACCCTGGCAGTTATCATAAAACCATGGGGGAATAGGGACTAGCGGCATATGAAAGACAGAGCACTACTCCTTCGCTACAATAGGAACGTTACAGACATTGAGAGGTAGGGCACGGTTGCCTGTGGCCAGCAAGCTACCATGGACCCCACGTGCGACTAACGAGCCCGATGTCATAACAAGAAAGTTTGGGAATTTTCGACTAAGCTGATTGTACCAATCCTCGATGGCCAGCATCGGGTAATGGAAGTGGGGTAAAGCGCCAGAAAGCGAACAATGCCACATGGGGATGATTCGAAAGAGTAGGAATGTTAATGGTTTCCAAGCGAAAGGACTCGCGAGGAGTATATTTTTCTTTTCAAAAAGATTGGAGTTAATATAACTAAATACGAATATCTTTGTATTCCTATTACTTCCAACTCCATCCCAACCAAAAACGGTCGTCACACGCCATTAAAGAAGTATACCTCCAGTTTAGGCACATGAAACTTGTACTTACAGATGATTTTACAAGAGCTAATAACCTTTACCTTCCACACCATGCTAAAGAAATAAGCAGCACCACTAAGCTAAAACACTTCAGCTAAATCCACTATTGGAATATCACTCAACAACCTTCTGTTGGTTGGTACAAAAATTCTAGAAGATTTAATATTTTTGCTACTTTCCGGCTTCATGCTATGGCATAAATAGCCGACATCGCTCAAAATGTACCAACCGGTCTTGGTACAATCTCAAGAGGATCGTGTGGAGGAATAACCCAGTAGAGCCAATACAGAATTATGAGCAACTTACTGCCACCTAAGAGCAACAAACACAAGGAGAACGCAGCTAGCCTTTAAACACGCCCAGGCCGTGTTGTGTACAAATTTCATTGGACGAACCTTTACGCTGAACGTTTTACGGGCGGGGGAAGACAATTTCTAAATTTCTCCCTTCTGACGGCAGCAGGCGCTAAAGCGTCTAACCAATGAAAATTGTACACAAGAAAATCCACTACTTTTGACGGGTTGTGTTCTCCTTGTGTGGGGTGCTGTGTTTGTTGCTCCTAGCTGTCACATACGGTAGAGCGTCGGGGCCGTTCTGGTCACAAAGGTTCTCAAAAAACTTTCACAAGGCATAAGAAAACATGTATCAGATGACATCTCGTTCATTGGATGAGGACTTCCACATCGACCATTTGATGTCAATGGCTGAATCTAGCGAAGAAGCCCTTCAGCTACAAGCGGAACTTTTACAAGCAATGGACGAAGGGAAATTTCATTTACGAAAATGGGTTTAAAATGATCCAACCTTGCTTTATTCGTTACCCGACGAACTGTGTGAAATTCCAGGACCACAAAAGATAGACATTGTTGAATCGGTCCAAACCCTTTTGCTTCTATGGACAGCGGGAGCAGACTACTTCTCGTTTATCGTAACCGTTCCTAATGACAAAACCACGATTGCTAAACGATAACTTTCCTCCGATACAACCAAAATCTTCGACCCTCTTGAATTACTTTCTCCAGTTCCAATTCAAGCGGCACTTCTTCTACAAGATGTTTGGAAGCTGTAAGTGAATTGGGACGTTCACTTACTTGAACCTTTTGCTTGGCAGATGGAAAACCTTTCAGTCCGAAGTTTCAGAAATCAAATCTCTAGCCATTCAACATCACATATCTCAAAGCCACGCGAGCGAGATCAGCTTGGTTTCTGTGATGCTTCAGAGAAAGCGCACACTGCCACGGGCTATTTAAAGACAAGGAATAGTAACAGAACCATCAAGATTCAACTCATTGCGGCCGAGATCAAAGTGGCGCCTTGAGGCGGGTATCATAACCAAAGTTCGAACTCTGCGAAACCGTACTTCTGGCGTGGGTAGCATGTCACGAGGAAAGACATTCACAGCCAATCGTGTCTCTGAGGTTCAGGTAACTCTGCCTCAAGCGCAATGGCAAAATGTAAAGGAAGACTAATCCGGCTGATCTCGAAGGCATATTCTTCCTAAGTACGGATTTTTTCTTATTAAAATTAACTGTTTTATTACCATAGTTTTACTTTATTCATAATTCAATGTCCGTTTGTGGCTTCTTCTCGTGGTATTCTACCTGCTCAATTACTTCAACATTCATAATGATGGGACGGACCTAAATATTTGAGTACTTGTACGCTCTTCAAAGAGACAACCACACCTACTGAAAACGAAGGCTATACAGTGTGTCAAAATTTTATAGCCTAATGTACCTAGTAACTGAGACCATACCACCGGAGGTCTATCATCATAGTGCTCAACGCCAGCGTCCACAGCCCGGTCAGGTGACAAATCCAGCATGGGTAGTAGTACTCTACTACTGATGGTCGCACCGTCGACGCAAGCCACTCAACCCAGCAGAAGGTACAGCAATGGGACGACCAGTCCCCACTTCGCACACAGCAGTGGGATTAAGAGTGGATGCTATAGCAACTACAGCCGACACCCTACATACGTAGGTAAAGAGTCAAACGCTTTGGAGAGAGCTCCTAAAGGGGAACGACGGACAGACAGTGGTCCACAGCTGGCACCGGAGATCCCGGTGTGCTCCAAAAGGCCGGGAAACAGGACCACCATGCCCTCATACGGAGGCCCGCCGCCCCACAGCAGGCTACCCAATCCGCCGAGGCAGCCAGTTTGCACGGACCCTCTCCGTTAGCCTGAGCCGAAGCTCAGTTCCCAGCCCAAACCCCGACTCCCCGGTAAAGCCACCAGTTATTGCAGACTCTAACCCATTCAGGGCCACGAAGACTATACAGAGTGTCTCAGAGTGCCAGACAATTCTTATCAAAACATATTTAATCTAGAGTTTTGAAATTTGCAGAGTATATTTAATGGCAAGGTAAATTGTAAATTTCCGAAAAATCAGAAAATATTTCGTAATCTTCTAAAAATTATTTTTCCACAAATCGGCGTTAGAAGAAAATGTTTCAACGAGAAAGCTGTAAAGCGTACTCTCGAACTCAGAAATATAATTTGTTTTATCGAAAAAGGTCAGTTTCAATTAGATATTACGTCATGAACCAAAACAAGTTGGTACTACCTAAATAGCTTGAAAGGTCAAAATAATTAATTACAGGTATGGACCGCGTATGAGTAAAAAATTCCTTCTTCTTCTGAGATGCAGATCTCGGCCCAAGTAATCATATGGCAAAATACCGAGATGGCAAGCGTCGATGATTCTCGGAAGCAACTCTTCAACAGCAGTCACAAGCGTTCGATATACGTGATCCGAGATGAAACACCAAAGGAAGAAGTCGAGCGGGTTAAGTCTGGATATCTTGGAGGCTAAGGAACGGGACGGTTTTGGCCAATCCATCGATGGGAGAACTAAGCGTTGAGATATTCAACAACACCACGCTGTTGATGTGCTAGAGCACGGTCATGCGGAAACCAAAGTCGTCGAACATTGGCCAATGGAAGTTTTTGCAATTTGTTCGAAACTTGGTTTTGTAAGAAGGCCAAGTATTTCTGGGCTTAAAAACGAGGTGGAATAAAAACCGTCCAATAAGACGATTTTCAACCAGACCGGCCCAGACATTTAGCCAAAATTGATCTTTATGGTGAAGGGGGTAATCCAAAGAGTGGATTGTCATAACTTCACGTGTGTTGCTTCTGGTGGTTGAAAGGGCCGTCTCTCGAAAAAGAGTATTCAGGAGATACTACCAGTATACGTAAAATTTCGGATATTCGTAGGCCATGTTCAAGATCCAAATTCAAAAATCGAATTATACTTCCAAATTCCCATCATGCAGTACTTGTCATTCTTCCAAGATGACGGAGCACGCTGACTGACCTTCTAATAACTCACAAACTCCAAAAGCATCTCCACGCTGGCCCGTAGGTATACTCGTGACTGTTCTACAGCGAAAATACTTTATCTGTGAAGTCGGAGATGTCGTACAGTTTCATATTTGACGCTGTGTGCGTTGTACTAGATATCAGATGGGCCAGCAACTACTTCAAAATTTTTGTTGGATATCGCAAAATTAATATTTAACAAGGCTTCAACATGCAGTGTCCAAAATGTTACACGAATTTGCAACTAGGCGATCTCGTTGTTCTTGAAGATATTAATCCGGGTAAATACGACGGTGAGTGTGTAGTGACTGTAAAGACTTCTGACCGTATGCTCCAGTGACCGGTTACGAAGCTATGTTTGCTACTAGTAAATTAATTTCAAGTACTAATTTTGTTGAAATGTAACATGTCAATGAGACAGCGATGTTCAGACTTTATACCTTTTATTATATTTTTATATATTTCTTTGTTGTCCATCTAAACCATTTCCAAGATGTAAAGTAACTATTTTTTACAAGGTTATAAAAACCATTGTAAGAAGTTTTCCGCCAGTGTCTCTCTCCAACTTTGATGTAAAGTTATAATTTTAGTCTTCTTTAATTAAACTCGATTATACTTTTAACTTAGTCGTCTTTTTGTGTCAACTTGTCATCTCTGCTACGATTTCAGTCCGATTTAGATTTTTCTCTTGAAATATAACAACTTTTGATTTCAAGCCATACACAAAGAAGCGGAATACTTCAACAGATATCTTTTGGAATTTCTATTATAACTACCTTCCGTATTTCAACCGGGGCAAGGGTACGATGTATGTACTTTTACCTCCCGGGTTTCAGTCGCGAGTACAATTTATGTATTTGTACCCCTCAGATTTCAGTCGGGGGTACAATGCATGTATTTGTACCTCTCAGATTTCACTCGGTGGTACAATCTACGTATTTTCACCATCCAGATTTCATTCAGGGGTACAATTTATGTATTTCCATCCTCCAGATTTCAGTCGGGGTACAATGTATGTATTTCCACCCGCAATATTTCATTCCGGAGTACAATGTATGTATATCCATCCTCCAGATTTCAGTCGGGGGTACAATCTATGTAATTCCACCCTCCATATTTCATTCAGGGGTACAATGTATGTATTTCCATCTTCCAGATTTCAGTCGGGTGTACAATGCATGCATTTTTACCTCTCAGATTTCAGTCGGGGGTACAATTGTTATTATTACCTGGAAATAACAAGTAAAAGTCTAATCAAGTTAGGAACAATATAATATGTGTTTATTAGTATGAGATACAAAGTATGACGAAGAAGGAAAATTAGCGAGACACCGAGCCAGACTTGTGGCTTTGGGTTTCACCCAAATCCCTGGAATGGACTATGACCAAACGTATTCACCAGTCGTTCAAACGAAAACCACCAGGATATTATTCGGAATAGCTGTTGAAAAGGGCTGGCATATCGAACATTTGGACATCAGTGCAGCGTAGCTGAAAGCGGAATTAGACGAAGAAGTCTATTTAGAGATACCAGAAGATTTTGATGGTCTAAATGAAGACTTAAGGAAACAATTTTATAATGCACCTACCAATGAAGAGCTAAAAACCAAAGACTACGTTTGGCGACTACGTAAAAGTATTTACGGTCTTCACCAATCCGGACGTCTATGGAATAGACACTTGGACGCATTCCTACGTTCCCAAGGTCTTAAAAGATCAAGAGCCGACCCCTGTGTATATTATCATTCCAACTTATTTCTCATCGTCACTACTTACGTGGACGATTTTGTTGCTCTATGGAACACTCGAAGCGATCAATGCCTTAAAGAACGCACTAAAAGGACATTTCGATGTAAAAGAATTGGGACCCGCTAAGCACGTTCTCTCAATGAGAATTCGCAGACCTGAGAATAACGATGTTATTTTCATTGACCAAGCACTCTTTGCGACTGAACTGTTAAGGGAGATGGGTATGCGCGATTCGAAAGCTGTAGCCACACCGCTATGCTTAGGTGTGAAACACAAACAATGTGATGATGGTCAAGATCTCGATATGGATAAAGCCACGATATACCGAAGAGTAATTGGAAGCGTTTTGTATTTGGCCACCCACACACGACCCGATCTCGCATTATCAGCGACATACATTAGTCAATTTCACCACAGGCCGTCTGCTGACCATTGGACAGGCATGAAGCATATCTTACGTTACTTAAATGGTACCCAAAATCTATCAATGAAATTTGAGAAAAGTGGAAAACCGCTTGAAGTATATACTGACGCTGATTGGTATTCAGATATTCAAGATCGAAAATCATTCAGTGGATATGTAATTAAACTAGGAGGCGCTGCCGTGAGTTGGGCATGCCGAAAACAACGTTGTACCGCGTTAAGTACCGTTGAGGCTGAATTTGTAGCTCTCAGTGAAGTGGCGAAATTATGAAAATGGATTAAAAGTCTACTGAAAGAAATCGGGCAAACAGCATTTGTACTTCAACCAATAGTCGTACAAATTGATAACCTAGGAGCCCAAAATCCAATGACGTCAGATAGATCTAAACACATAGATCTCCGGATGTTTCATGTTCGAGATCTTATTGAGCAGGATGATATATCTCTCAAATACCTCCCTATTTAATTCAGGGGTACAATGTATGTATTTTCAACCTTCCCCTCCAGATTTCATTAAGGGGTACAATGTATGTATTTTTATCTTTCAGATATTAGTCAAGCGTAAAATCTATGTTTTCAACCTCCAGATTTCGAAAAATGAATATTGAGGGGGTTCACGCAAAAACTAATCGCGGAACCCAGGACCATAAACGTAAATGGGTCGTATTATACGATAACCCTTTAAGTCTGTACACGGATATTCTTACATTTTAAATAATTGGTATGTTCCTTTAATTTTTTGTTGGTTTCTTAGGGCACGTTTTCTGAGAAATAATTTAATACACAAAGAAAATATTAATAAATGTAAATAAGAACTCAAACGAGTAATTTGTTACCCTTTTTGTTTCATAGTTCGTTATAACTCTATTATTGAGCCGTCACTCCAAAGATAAATTTTAAAAGTGGCGAACTTCAACTTTGCGATGCCTGTGTGTATCATATCGAATAGACGTTTACGAGGGCGGTTCGAAGCGGAGCGGCTGGAAAACGGAATCATGGTAGACGGGATACTTTCTCAGCGCGCGTTCTGTCTTGGATATCTTTCGAGAATCGAGTTATTAATGCTCCCCGCAGCGCGCGTAATCTAATATTGTTAGCATATTCGGGTATTGAATAAAAACGCAATTTTCTTTCCGTGGAGGAAAAAAAACCGCTTGGGGAAGTCTGTCTTAAAACTCGAGAAAAATTACACGACCAAATACATTTTTTCTCGGCTCTGAGAAGTTGATGCATCATGAACAAGATGACTGACCTCTGGGTTAATTCGATAAACGAAACCAATTTTATTCAGCGTATAGACACTTCCTCTTAAAATTTTAAGGGCTTTGTATCGCGCGTTTAACTAACGAAATAGCGATTTATATACTGTTTAATATTACATAAAGCGAGTAACAAGGTATCTCCTCAAACGGTTGACTAATTTATTTATTTTTTGTTTAAACATTTATTGTTTCGTTAAACGTTTTACATAAGGCTTATGGTAAGAAAGTAAGAAAGTCGTTGTTTTGGCATTTTTACCAAATTTTGTACAACAATTTCTCCAGTTATAAATTTAATATTAAAAACCAATGTATATTTTCGCCTGTATTTAAAATTATTAAATTAAGACGAAAATTTTAATATTAATAATTGACATCAATTAAAACACTTGCCCCTTGACATGCAGCGCCATTTGAAGTATCTTATTTCGACCACTTCCAATTTTGAAACTCGACATGCAGCGCTATTTGAAGTATATTATTTCAACCACTACTAATTTCGCAACTTGACATGCAGCGCTATTTGAAGTATATTATTTCGACCACTACCAATTTCGCAACTCGACATGCAGCGCTATTTGAAGTATATTATTTCGACCACTACCAATTTCGCAACTCGACATGCAGCGCTATTTGAAGTATATTATTTCGACCACTACCAATTTCGCAACTCGACATGCAGCGCTATTTGAAGTATATTATTTCGACCACTACCAATTTCGCAACTCGACATGCAGCGCTATTTAAAGTATATTATTTCGACCACAACCAATTTCGCAACTCGACATGCAGCGCTATTTGAAGTATATTATTTCGACCACTACCAATTTTGCAACTCGACATGCAGCGCTATTTGATGTATATTATTTCGATCACTACCAATTTTGCAACTCGACATGCAGCACTATTTGAAGTATATAATTTCGATCACTACCAATTTTGCCATTCGAAGTATATTATTTCGACCACTACCAAGTTTGCAATTCGATATGCAGCCCCAATTTAAGTATATTATTTCGATCACTAGCAATTTCACAACTCCCCATTCAGCCCCATTTGAAGTATATTATTTCAACCACTACCAATTTTGCAACTCGATATTCAGCCCCATTTGAAATATATTAATTCGACCACTACTAATTTTGCAACTCGAAATGCAGCTCTATTTGAAGTATATTATTTCGACCACTACCAATTTCGCAACTCGACATTCAGCCCCATTTAAAGTATATTATTTCAACCAATAGGCCTATAAATTTTGCAACTCGATATGCAGCACTATTTGAAGTGTATTAATTCGACCACTACCAATTTTGCAACTCGACATGCAGCCCCATTTTAAGTATATTATTCCGACCACGACCAATTTCAAGCGCCATCTAAAGGCTTCTTATTATCAAATTTAAAATGTACGTTTCGCTTTTTAGGAAATTAAATATTAGTTAATTAGCTTAGGCATCGATACCTTACAAGCCACAACGAACAAGTGAACTAATCATCATTAGGAACGAGCGTCGTCGGAGGGAGGGAGGGGTGCAGACACTTTTAAAAAATGAAACTAATGAAACAAGAATATAATAACGTTCAATAACGGGGCAAAAATTCATTGTCTGATGTGCAGGCGAGTTTTAAAGAGCGCGGAGGGGGCATGTAGGGATGGGGGAACTCTCGGGAGATAGACAAGCGGCACGTAGACCGATATTGAAACCCCAAATTAATCTGTCCATTTTCGGGGCTCGCGTAATTTCGATATGGCCGGGGAACTCTTTCCATTCTTCGATCTCTCATTAAATAGGCCGTTGGTCGGACGCAGTTTTAACTGGATATAAAGCGGCGGCGTTTCTCCCATATTCCAACTCGAGGTGGATGATGGAAGCCGAGATAGCCCTTGTCTTGGAAGTTGATTAACAAAGCCTTCCATTATTCATAAGGGTCCGCGGTAACTCCGGTTTTCCCAATTCCACACACATCGCCCATTCGCATTTTGCATCATTTCAGCCGCGGGCCAACAGCGCCAGTGAGCTGAATTTCAATTAGCCAAGCGTTGATACGGACGCGGACAGAAACTTCCGAAAAAATTATCTCTCTCTTCCCTGGTTTTTCTTAAATTGCAAAAACCCGCCACTATCGCGAAGAATTCTCTTCGGTGTATAAAAGAGTCGGAATAAATTAATGCCATTATTCATCTCGTTCTAGCCACATCCGATTGTTACAAATAATCTTTTTATCGAATATCTTTCAATAGCCGTGTTTCGAGAAAAAAATATACAAAATTTTTGGCTTTAGCTAAATAATAAGAAATCTAGTTTATGTTGTTCATTCAATAAGAAAGTATTTTTATTCCAATGTAGTTAGATTTGAGAAATGTATTTGTAGAAATAAATTTTGTTCGAAAATTTAGCTTTGAATACATGGTCAAATGCAAATTACGCTTTTTAACTAGTCGAACATTTTCTAAGTATATTTAAGCAAAAATTTGCATCAATTCTAATATTCTTTGCTTATAATCATTCAAAAGTTTGTAACAATACTCTTCGAACAAATGTATAGTAACCTTAAAAATAGTAAATTCGATTGGCAATATATGAAATATTGAAATGTATGGTTGCAGGAATGAAGTTTAATTGATGCAATATTCAATTGCGTTATACCCAACGAAACAATCTCTTGGATACTCCACTGCATAAAGTCGCTCGATGACTTAGGCCTAAGGTGGTGCTTAGGGTGTTAACATGAGACGCGAACCGAGAAATGCTAAGCAAAATTTCGCACACGCTTCACTTGCTCGTGCGCGAACTTGGATATTGAAACAAAGCATGCGTGAGCGCCCAATATTCGCTTGCGAGCTTAATGTGTGCATTCGGCTTTAGCATAGCTGAGTATTATAATCGCAATGCAAAACAATGACAGACGCAATTTTTATTTTATTTTATCATTATAATTTAAATACATTTTTGAATTATTCGATACAAATAAAAAAAACTTGTGTATGGGTCGTTTGATTAGTACGGTTTAAACTATATTATTATATTTATATTAAAAATAAAAAAATACAAAACAATTTCATTTCTGACGGTATCTGGTAACTTATTATACAAATATACATGTTGTGAGAACGTGTGATTGTGTGCGTGATTCAACAATATATTTATTTCTACTTAGGGAGAATGCCCATTTTGGAACGACATCTAGCTCCTCATACCACTCATGATGCAATTCCCTTGAAAAAATGAAATCAGTCCGCTATCTTATTGGTTCCCTAATACGCGATTGAAGTACACGACTGTGATGTTTTTCTTACCCCTTCTTTGTGCCAACTAGGAGCAACAAACACAAGGAGAACGCACCTAGCCTTTAAACACTCTAACGCAGTGTTGTGTACAAATTTCATTGGTCGAACCTTAACGCTTAACGTTTTAAGGAAAGAGGGAAGACAATTTCCGAATTTTCCCCTTCCGACGGCAGCAGGCGCTAAAGCGTCTAACCAATGAAAACTGTACGCAAGAACATTGACGACTTTTGACGGGTTGCGTTCTCCTGGTGTGGGGTGCTGTGTTTGTTGCTCCTATAGGTGCCATGACGCCTAAATAAATACATTCTTGGGATATTTATGTCCTTGAATTTAAAGCCACAAAAGCACATTGGTATGGTCATGTAAATCTAAATTACGAAATATGTTTTTCCAGCTATCCATTGCTTCGTCTGTCCAAACGCGTAAATGCTAAGTATCTTTACGCGCCTAGTGTGAACGCGAAGGTTTTTGATATTTCGGGGAGGGGCTAGAAAATGGAAGGGGACGGCAACCTCTTACGCTGGCGAGTGTTTCTAAAGGACTTTAATAATACATTTTCGAAGCCGTTGCGACGCTTCTCCAGACTGAATTACTTTTTAATTGGATATTGACGGAGGGACGGCACCGAACCTTTAATCAACGTCACATCCCGGAAAGCGACGAAACACTCTTCCAACAGCGAACCTTTTCCGAGTTCTGCTCGAATATTTAAGAACGCGTCAACTACCCAATTAGGTCCTAAACGGGCATCCGCGTGCGGAATTCTTGAGCAAATATTGTGAGAAGAGAAATTTGCGAACCTCTTTCCCCCTTAGCCAAAGAAACCACTTTTGCGTTTAAATTACCAAATTCGGTTTTCCCAAAAGGGTCATTACTTAAACACGCTGTGTTTTGCAAAACTTTAAAGCTTTCGTCGGCTCAATTAGTTGCCTATTTTAGAGTCGCTTAACATGGCGCGATTTCTCAAATATGTCTGCCAGGCGAATTTCAAAAAAATATATGACCGAAGAGAGAAATATTTATATTTCTACAGGCTGGAATATCTTCTCTGGTGTAAATTTATAGAAGAAAGGAAAGCGATTCATCTAATATTTTTGATTTTGTTAATTTTTGAATATATATTTCGAATAGATCCGGGAGAAAACTGATACTCAGAAACAACCATTTAATAGATTAACTACATCTACGTCATCATTGCTGTCTGCCAGGTCGTACCTAAAGACATGTCGTCTACAAGTATAGGAAAACGGAAAAAATGTACGTCAGTCTAAAGATAATCGCGCCAAGACCCAACATTTTCGCAGTTTAGTTTTTTAGTTAATCTATTTGATCCGCGATTTGCTTATACCTGAAACCTAAACGAAAATAAATATTATTTATAAGTACTATTTCAAATTTTTTTTGTAAAGGCATTGCTGTATGAAAATGCATTACTTTGTATGATTTAAATCAGTGTAAAAGTAACTGGGCAAGATTTCGAAACTCAAAGCGAAATTCAGCAGCATATATTAGTGTTTCTCAAGGGCAGGCAATATTTTAATACTCAACTGCCTTTTTTTACCGTGGTGAAAATTGCCACCGAATATTTGCGTGGATAAAGACGGGATACTAGATCTGGTTACGCGTTTAAATTGTTTATTATCTCGGTTATAAAACAACATCTCGTCGAATCCATCGCGAATGACGTATGATTATCCGCTAATAACGCGACTTTTTCGATTCCTCAAACAATAACAATGGACGGGGTAAAAATAAAATCAGGTAGCCGTCATTTATCGTGACGAGATCGTAAAATTCGAGAAATAGAAAAGCGACTCTTTGGGACCACATTCCTCGACAGGCGAAGCCGCTAATGCTTTCCACGTATCGTAAACGATGAACGGGCCATTGTAAACAATTTAGAAGCGCAAATATCGTTCCATTAGCCAGCCTATATCGACGGGGTAATTTCGCCAAAATAGGGTAATACAAGCGCGTAAAAGGAGAAACTGATTGCGAGTTTCTCCTCGTCATTTATTTAATAGAGGCGCGAGGGGGAACATTAAACAAACTCGGTATAATTCGCGCTTCTAGGCGAACCTTAATGCGCTTTTAAGTATGGCGCGAGGAGGAGAAGCGCGTACGAAAAATTCACACTTTTTGCTTTCCACTCCGTTCGCTTCTGGCGAAATCGTTTAAGCCTTGAAAGTATACGGTATACCGCCGCCGATGCATTTCCTAAATCATTTTCCGACTGCGCCAACGACAAAGACACTCGTTTATAATATTAACGATAGTTTAAAATTATCGCTTATTGAAGGTTGTTTAACACATTCTGAGATGAAGTAATTGACGGGAAGAGAAAATTACTTCGAGAAAGAGATACATTTACGACAACTTCGCTGTGAAATGGTCGCTCGCTTTACGCGACGAGACACGTCACGCTTCTCTTAGTTTTAGGCTTTCTCGCTGGAAATAGTTTTCGGAAATGTCTTAATGTATATTTTATCGTTACTTGAGAAAACAATAAAGGTACTACATGGCCAGTGAACAAAAATCAACACTTCCAGAAAGGAATTTTTATCGGTTTGGGGCAAGAACAATTGACGAAAAAACGCGAACTGGAGAACTTGTAGCTGAGTCTACACTCTACGGATTAATGCTACGTGTTCCCCCGTTCCCATTTTCGAGCGTGTCTTAACCCGTCTATTATCTGGAGCCTACAAGTTTAAGCGTAACGCGTCATCCACCATTTTCTACCTTTCTATATAGCGACAGAAGCTCGTTAATGGAGGATATCGCGTTTCTTCACACGGCCGAATCTTCACCTTTTCGTATTAAAATGTTTGATCTCTTTCCCCGTTATTAACTTCGCAGATATCCTTCGACATGGAAATATTAAATCCAATTATAATATTCATCAATAATGGCCGAATCATTACAAGATCGGAATACGAGAACATCAATTTATGTCCGAAAAAATTGAGACTGATGGATGATTAGCGTTCGAAATTTATTTAATATCCACCCTGGAGGTTCCATAAATTTTATCCGGCGAGTTCTCGAGAGTTATTTTCTCGGCTCTACGATGTGATTACGTCGCTTTTATACAGATTCGTATCCGTTTCTATTAAGCACCGACGAACCTTTTAGATAAGTTTGTTTTTGGTCGACCCCCGCGGGTTCGCGCGATGTCCCGTGAGTATCCCCCTTTATTTTAACACTTGGAACTGTTTCGGCATTAGCGAAATTCAAACAGCGCGGAGAGCCACGGAATCGAAACTTCCTCGAAATCAATGACAAAATTTTAAAAGCAAATCGCCGTTGGGAACATTTACGAACAGGCACACGTTAAGCGCCAAAACTGAAATCGCTATCTGCGAGAAATCTAAATTCGCGCGCCGAGAGCTGCTGAGAAAAGATATCCAGCTGAAAAAAAACGTGGGCCCAATATCAATCATCAAATTACGTTCTCTTAAATTAAAATTTCTCAATGTTAAGGTACAAACGGAGAATAAAATTACGAAGTGTTATTCGGAGAAATGTGCTTCACATTTTAAAAGCGATTTTAAAGTTTTCAAAGCCGTTGAAATATAAAGCCGCGCAATGCCCACGCTCTAAAGGATGTAAACACGAGGCCTATCATTATGTAATACCTCTAGTTGATATTACGAAACTTAAGTGAAGGATAAGTAAGCGACCTGGATGACCATATATAGGGTGTCTCAATTAGCTCGATCAGGTATTGTTAAGCGAATATCTGATAAATTTTACTAACAATTAAGCGTGCGATTCGTAAATATCTTTCGAAATTAGCACATATGATAAGAATGAAGCTCCTTTCTCAGGGGTAACGCCATTAGAGGTCTAATTTTTAACAGCGTAAATCTTAATAGATGGCGCTAACAGTCTGAAATCTTGAAATTTTAAATTAACTAAAAACAGTAAAAGGTTTTATTTTAATTTTTTTAACTAGATATTTTCCTGATATTAAATTTTTTAATGTTTTTACATAAAGAGTTTCTTAAATAGTGTTAGACATATTTTTCGTAACATCAGTACTGTAAATACTTATTACCTTCCTTCGAAACGTATTAAACTAGTGCAAATAAAAGTTTGGCTCCCTGTAAGTAATTTTACTAACTGCATTTATAGGTTAAAAAAGTTATTTTTCAACAAAACGAATGATTTTCGTAAGATTTGGAGTGTCAGTTGATTAACGGTAATAGTTAGTATAGGGATATGTTGGCTCGCGTGGCTTGAACGGCTTGCCACCACCCTCCTACGCATTGTAACCCGGCCACCTGTTTAAAGGCATTATAAGTCGCTAGATGACTTGGGTATTAACCTAGCTGACTATTATTATTATTATTATTATTATTATTACCAAGAACCCATAGACGTACCAAGAACAGAGGAAAGGAAATTTTTCTGGATCGTATCCTAATCGATTTTTTTAAAGAGGGGGAGCTATTGAGTCTTCTTCCACTATTGTTACTTCTAAGAAGAAGGCGCGAACCCTTACATATACAGAAAAATACATATTATTTTTAAGTTGGTTTCAAGTGTCCTCCATTAAGCGAAATTAGAGTTGGTTTTAAGTAGGTTTTTAGTTAGTTTAAGTAGTTCTTAGACCGCTTATTTTTTTGGTTACTTAAGTTACTACTGGCGGAAAATATAAAAAGGCGGGGCTTATTTTGAAAATATAGATTAGGAGGCTCCACGACGGGCTAAAGCTATGATTACGTGTTCTTAGTACGTCTATATATGGTTTCTTGTTATTACCAAACTTGATTAAAATAGAAAAAAAATACGGACTAAATCATTATTGTAACCAGAAAATTAATAAATTATATCGTTTGTAGTTTTTGTGGAAATGGCTTGGTCTGAGTAAATTGAAGCACCCTGTATAGGGAATAAGCATAAAGTGGAAAATGACAAAATCTTTGAGAGATGTAAAATACGAGTTTAGAAATGTTTTTATCCCGCAATTTTCTACACGAGATAGAATTTAATTAAATTTCTTCCGTCTAAGGCGGGAGAGCTTGGACACGATAGTTCTGTTTGTTTTAACCGAAAGGTTATTTTCTGCCACTCTTAATTACACTCGGAGAATTCGAATTTTTCACGGTTGTTAAAACTGCAACGACGGCTTTTTCCCCCCAACTCTTCCCTTTGATGACACGTTATAATTAGATTCCTAGACACTATGTTAAACACGGAGATTGATAATTTAAATTAAAAAAGTGACGTCACACCTTAAAATAATCCATTAAGATGCCGAATGTAATCGATTACGAAACCCCGTAATTCATGGGTGGATTACCGTGTCGCTTAACTGGTTGAAGTCTGAATCATCTCTACTTGGATCTTATATGTTTTTTACTCAATGTATGTCTTTTCATCGGAGTTAGGCGGAGTATTTAATTCCAAAAAATGCATTAGAAAGTCTATTCAGGATATTAAAAGGGTAATAATATATAGTCAAAATGAATTTATGTCGCTAAATGCGTGGAAAAACGCCAGTGGGGGTAATACGGGGGAAAGGAAAATGGAAGAGTACATTTAAGCCCAGTTCACACTATACAATTAATTGATCCACTTAATTGAAACCAACTAATTGTAAGCAAGAAAATTGTACAGTGTGAACAGAAAAAGCTGGAACAATGGTTACAATTTTTCTGTTCACACTATTCAATTTTCTTGCTTAAAATTAGTTGGTTTCAATCAAGTGGCCCAATTAATTGTATAGTGTGAACTGGGCTTTACTTCTCCAAGGGGAGATGAAGATTCTTAAAAGGGAGGCACCATTTAGTTGGATTAATAATAAATAAATAATCAACTAGACCTAAGGCACCAGGCCTAAGTCATCCAGCGACTTTTAATACGCGCGCCTCATGATTCCCGCAAGAAAAACCCCGCCCCTCCGCCTACGCTCTTGTAAACTTTACCGCTTCTTCTCGATAAAGGGGTGGAGAATTTCTTCCGGAAATCATGAAAACCGGGGCTATAGTCGCGCTTACATATTCCCTGTCAACCTGAATACATTCTGGGTTGTACGCGATGATATTTTCTTTCTCCTTCCGCTCAATTCGGGAGCTTCGTAAGAAATACTCCATCTTTAAAAAGATGAAATAAAACTATCGCAACTGGGAAAATTGATAAGGAATATCAGATCAGAGGTTCTCTCAGGAGCGAGACGTTGGAAGTTGCTAAAATGGGGCTGCTTGTTTTTCCATTTCAAATTTGAACGAAGGCGTCGCGACCCGGCCACGATCAATATCCGGGGCCGAATTAAATCAAAAGAAGCGACACTACTTCGAGTATTTAAGAGAGAGAAAAAAACTTAATCGAAAAGTACGTTATTCAATTTGGAAGGCGGCTGTCACCGCTGCGAGCCGCTCAACCGAGCGTGTCCGCGTTAAAGAACAGAGCGCCCCTGCGCGGGAGGGGACTCGCTTTGAAACGTCCTAAGAAACACGGCGTATCTCTTTTTTTCAAAATGATACTCATTAATGAAGATTGACAAACATAATATTTTCGGGGGATAAAATATGCCCCTTTACCGCGGCCAAGTGGCATCCTGCGAAGCCGCGTTTTAGAGGACAAATAAATCATGGCAGACACACGAAAGTTACTCGCAACGGACACAAACTCAATTAGGCCGATGGCGAAAAAGAGTCCAACTTAAACCTATGATCGATGCGCCTTGGTTAACACGCTGTGTAAAGCGGAATCGTCTACAGGGTGTAGCCGCGGCGATTCGAGCAAGTATATACGGAACACTGAGATCGATTTTTACCATCTTATACACTATTTTTATTTGTGAGAGCACGTGCAGGCGTTCTTGCCTGTACTATTTTAAATTAGGCCTGTAATGAAATGGCCGACTTCGTAAAAGAGTGTATAGCGGTTACGTTGTTCAAAAGATTACGCTAATGAGAATTTACGCGCGAGAGACGTAGCTATAGCGCCTTCCACAAGTCAAGATTTGACGATGCACCCTGAAGCTGTCAAAATCGCGATATCTGGTACGAGTAAGCTTCCGATTACCATCTGTAGGGACTGGTTAGGTGTGATTATGTTCGTTAGAGATTTGAATATTTGAAGCTAGTTTGTAATCTTCTAAACCATACCATATAGTTTTCCCGTGTTTCGCAAAATTTCCGCCTGAAACCATAAAATGCCCTTAAAAAAATGGTTCCCTTCAAAATGTATGATTCAATTAACAATGTTTTTTTTACATTTTGAGCCAGTTGTGTACCACCCTCTGAATCAAAATCCTGTCTACCCAACTGGTGGTGATACACTTTAGTGTACGAAAGCCAACTGATGGCAGAGATTCCACAGTAAAAGAAATGTGAAAGCCAACTGACGGCAGAGATCCCACAGTAAAAGAAATTCGAAAGCTAACTGCGACGGCAGATATCCCACAGTAAAAGGAATGCGAAAGCCAATTGACGGCAGAGATCCCACAGTAAAAGAGATGCGGAATCCAATAGTTTTCCCCCGTATCACATTTTACTGTCGCTTCGATCTTGTGGCGGGTAATCAAATGATAGCAAAGTTTCGAAATTCAAAATTACCACGCGAAACGGTTTTTCAAAAAGGTAAGTTGGCCGTGTCTTTACACAGTGGTAATTTTATCACCCGCCGTTACTATCGTTGATATCACTGGAGGAGGGAAAACAGACTTTCACGACGGTTTTTATTTGTGTAGTAGATTAAAAATTATTGCGATTAAATATTCAAATCGGTCACCAAATGAAACCTTCAGAAATTAAAATTTAAGACTACTAAACAAATAAAGTCTAGTAGTATCAATTTTTAACATTTTCTTAAATACTTAAACCTTATAACGCAACGAGAATGCTGACTATAGGTTTTGAAGTACAAAATCTCAAGTGTCCCTTTTAAAACGTGCTTAATTATGATTTAGATTAATTACCTCTCCGAGGGTACTTTGTACCCTGGAGGGGTTATACAATCACCGTGTCTGTGGGTGGGTGTGTGGGTGTGTGTCCTGCGAACGCGTACGCATTTTCGGGGCAAAGTGTAATCACTGCGTAGGCTTTGTGTTGAAATCACCGCGTTCGCAGTTGCTAGGACTCTTTGCGTTCGCAGTTGCTAGGAATTAGGGAGCGAAGTCTAACGGATGGCAAAACCACCGTTTGACGGTGAGCGTTAACGGTTGGGTTTGGTTTTGATGGTTTTACGCTCACCGTCGCGACAGTGTGGATGCAGTTTGATTGGATATTACGTTATTTTAATGTTTATGTGTAGGGTGTGAATGTTTAGTTTGTGTTATGACGGTTGTGGGTGTTGAGTGTGTTATGTTAGTGTTGGTTATGTTAGTGTTGGTTGTGTTAGTGTTGGTTGTGTTAGTGTTGGTTGTGTTAGTGTTGGTTGTGTTAGTGTTGGTTGTGTTAGTGTTGGTTGTGTTAGTGTTGGTTGTGTTATGTTTGTGTTGGTTGTGTGTACGTGTATTTTCTCTCCAACTTTTTCTTGTTGGCTTTTGGGACGGACCGAATGCTGATTGTTTAACAACCTCTCAATTTCCAATGGCAGGGTTTCCACCAATTGTTCACGGTATTCGTCTTAGTGTCTATTTGCGATTTATTGGCGCCGGCCGGGAATCGAACCCGGGTCTGCTGCGTGGAGAGATTTACTCTAACACCTCAGCCACCGACGCTTGTTAAGCTTCGGTGTTTTTCAAAACCCTGTCTGTCTGTCTGTGGGTCTGTCTGTCAGGCCTGCGAACGCGTTCGCATTTTCGGGGCAAATGGTAATCACTGCGTACCCAGTTTCTTAGAATCAGGGAAAAGGCTTTTCCAAAAGCGCCTTCTTTTTGTCATTGGGTGTAGTATAATTTTTTAATCGGCCGGGATTCGAACCCAAGCCCTCTTGCACGACAGGTGAGCGTTCTACCGCAGAACCACGGATAAAGTTACGCTTCACTGAACTCTTCCGAGGAGAGGTATATTTTGGCTTGCCAACTTGTTTTTAAATACTTTTTCGGATATTAAGAACATAACACATTTCGGAAATTCAAGTAATTTGCGCAATCAGTGGCAAAACGGGCGTCAGGCCCGTATATGGGGGGGACTCCAGGGAATGCTCAGCGCCCCCAAATGAATACTTGAGCATCCTCAACCCGACCGACCCAAAAAGAAAAACGCGATTACTTAACTACCAAAAGATATGATCTCAAAAAAGAGAGCTACATCACAATTTAATTTCAGTAAATATTTAAACGGGTTAAATTTGTCCCGTCAACAATGTGAACCAGATCGAGTCATTCTTAAATTGGATGTCCGAGGCCTGATTATTCGTGGCCTCGGTAGTCCAATGGTAGTGGCGTTGGAACGGTAACCCAAAGGTCGTAGGTTCGATTCCTGTCCGATGTGATATGATTTTTCTCAGTCACTCTGGTATGGAACAATACGCAGAGGCATTCCTTGATTAAAATCTTCGAATTATATTAATTCCTGCGTAATAATAAAAATAAATTATCTCTATATTTAAAGCGTTCTTGCTACAGTTTTGAAAATTTTGGTTTTCACGCGTTGTACTGCACCAAAAGTTGAAATATTTCAATTGGAGAAATACCGAACTAACCAATCAAAAGTGTTTCGATGAATATAACATTGCCTTGGTATTTTTGGGCTACACGAAATAGAGAAAAGTGATTGGACAATACTTTACTACAACAATGGTAAAACGTTCATAGGACTGCAGTTCATCATGCTCACTATTTCATCGACGTTTACCCTACTATATATTAAAGAAAACTATTGGCTAATCGTCTTAAAGATAAGTGGTTTTAAATTCAATGAAAAAAACGAATCCTTAAATTATATTAAAAACTAATACCAACTAATATCATATTACATCGGTTACCTGTATTTTTAATAAAGTATTTTGTTTTCAACAAAGTTAAAATTCATAATTTTTGAAATAACAAAATAAAGCCCATTTCGGTATATTTACTAATTTCAGGAGTGGGAGTTAAAAACTACTATTTTTAGTTTCCCTCCCCCAAAAGAAATTGAGCACCCCCGCGTTTTGGCGGCTGGGTACGGGCCTGACAGGCGTTAATTCGTATAAAATCTTGCGCTTTTTATGGCAAGATCAATCGCATCTCGCTGTACATGGGAGTATCTAAAAGGAACTTACACTATAAGAGACGAGCCCTTTTTCTGAGCGAGATCACGGTGCTGCCGTTAATAGCGTACCTCAAAGGCGCAATAAATATTATTATCGATCGTAATGTATAGATGGGGTTATTCATTCTCGACTTCTGAGTTGTTCATCATCATAAATGAGTTAATGGCGGTGTTTTTTGGCATCCAAACTGCAGCGTCTCCCCGCCTCTTCGAAACACGGAATTAATACGAATAATTACTCTTAATTCGCCGATCAATTCAGTATTTAAGGTAAGATTTCGGTTGCTTTCCAAGAAACGAAAAGTGTTCGATAAATTTAAAATCTGGTAAAATTGTCGAATTACGTTCCAGTAATTCATTTTAGGTTTTTGAATAGACGAGGTACGTAAGATTAGAGTTTATCCGCACTAAAAGAAACAAAACTAAATATGACGGATGACCTAAGTGACGCGTGAGGGTAAATTGAAAAATTTCGGCGAACGAGGTGGGAAAAGTCTTCGAAGGCTGGTCACACTCATAAATATTGAAAGAAATATCGCGTCAAAACAGGGTCGACAAGAGAACCGAGGCCGCTATTTGGGATTATCTCTCGTAATTAAAAGTTTCCGTAATTAAAGAATTGGCACCTTGGTGACTAGCCCGTTAACCCATTTCGCCACGCGAGTAATTAATCGCGTTGAATCCTTATTAATCATAGAAGTCGATCTGATATTCGCTTTTTAAGCTGTCTAGTTAGGTCATAAATTCACACCCGAATCCAGGACAAATTAACGAATTACTACAAATAATTTATAGAGTAAATTACGCGCGCAAACTACACCGCAAAACCTCGAAAATATTGAAATATTCAAAATGACCGCGGAACTTACTAGTAACTAGCGTTTTCCATTTATCTGCTCTCGAGCACTCTAGATTGCTCTGATCAACATTTTATGTTCCATTAACGTGCTCGGATCTGCTCCGATCAATTTTCGCGCGTTCCATTTCCCGCCCTCGGGTGCTCCGAGATCGCCAAAACCGATCTGCCAATTTCGACAGTTCAACGGATCAAGATCGAGATCGGAGCAAATTTTCGCGTGTTCCTTTTATATTTTTTGGCAAAATGGCAGACCAAGACGCGAAAATTCAAATTACTAGCAGACGAAAAACAACAAAGCGCGGGAATAAGTTAATGGAATGTTCCATTTGCGGTTTTACTCTAGTCGATTGGGGTGAGATCTATGACGTCAGAGACAGATTCAGAGCGAATATTGAGCAATCAAATGGAAAACGTTATTAATTACTGTGCAAACCGGTCAACTTTAGTTAAAAGTATTTGGTTGCTATGACTACGAGTAGTCTTAAATCAGTGATTGGCAAAAACTGGCTTTTTTGTGACCCCGGCTGATGGTTTTAGATTTTGAATTTGTATCGCGAAATAAACTAATTACCCATCACTGTCTTAAATGGAATAATACGCGGAGTGATGTCAGATAGTAGAGAAAATAAATTACGCCAACTTGCAGACGCGGACAAAGTAGACAAAGCCCAAATACGCTTATCACAATCGACAATCGCCTTGAAAAAATTGTAATTAGCAAAGTAGTTAACATACCGATACGTTTTACTGCGTCGTATTAATTTAGAATGGTAATCACTTTACGTATAGGCGTTTGGTACTTTATTTAAGAAGTCATTTAGATAGCGATACGAGGATATATGAATATTTAAATAAACGAGACCACTCGTATTAGAAATTCAGCGTTGGTAGTAGCTCCATTTCCATTAACGATTAATTTATTTTGCTAAAAATCTCCGAATATTTCGCAAAGACTCGACTCGCTTCTCTTCAAAAAGAAGAAAATGCAATTAACGTCACCTCAAACAATTTATTTTTCGGACCCCAAAAAAAACTAGATCCTAATCAACGACATATTTCGAAATGAGGGGACGAAACCACGGCCGTTCAGCTCTTTTCTATCAAACATCTATGTAACACCGCGATAAAAAATACAGAATTTACCTCCTCTATCACCCTTAAAAATGTCGGAGGGGGAGGGGATTCCACTAGTTTTTTTAATTATATTTAAATGACAATCGCAATTTCAATTTAATTTTACAAGCTGATGCCTCATGTTTTATAGAGTCTAATTGGGGTGAAGAAACTAAATGATACCGGAAATGACACCACAATTCAGTTCGAATTAGTTTCTTTAATTGATGACGTTTTGTAAGAAACAATTTATCTTCACTTTAAAAACCATTGGGCCGAGTAGCAATGACTTTTGAGAGCCAGAAAGACCCCAAGTATTTGCTTTCGGGAGGGTGGGAGGAGGCGTTTGAAGTATATAAGAGCATTAATTTATTTATTCGTACTTAGAGATAATATTTTTAGCGTTGCTCCAAATTCCCCTTTCCTCTAAAAAAATTAAATTAGAACTGAGCTCTTCTGACGAGATCGATGAGCATAATGAGTCTCTCTAAATATAAATAAATACATTCTTGGTACAAGTATGATGACATCAAGATTTCACGAACATCTAACGAGGAGACTAACCGAGGTGATTATCACCGACTTTGTTGAAACTAGGTGGGTATGTAGACCTTATGGTGAAAAATTGAAAATAACAATCTGATCAATTTTTACATATTTTGATCAAATTGACCAAAATTCATCAAAATATCATAAAATTCATTTCATTTGTCAATTTTGACCTATTTTTTTTTGGTTTTGAAATTTTAAATTTTTAAAAAAAAATTCAAAGGGGGGGTACCCATGTTATTTTCAATGAGAAAATATACATACTGTGTTGTCAAAAACATTTTTGGTTGCCATGGCAAAACTAATGCTACCCTAAGGTCTACATACCCACCTAGTTTCAACAAAATCGATGATAATCACCTCGGGTAGTCTCCTCGTAAGTACACACAATCCTCTCATTGTATTAAATATATTTTGAATATTAAATTTAAATTTGAACTAATTTTCAATCATCTTGAACATTAACTTAATAAACGTACTATAATAACCCAAGAGGAATTTGGTCGAAAACGAGCGATTTCTCAACCACCCTGTATATTAAAAACCTTATTTCAATCAACCGGTCGTTTTACATTACTAACCCACTAAGCAAAGATTCATTTTACCTCAAAGAAAAATCCATAAAAGTGCTTCATTAATTATGAACAATATTTCAATCACCCTGTTCATGAAATTAATAAGTGCACTATAAAAACCTAAGTGTTAATATCACAAAAATATCAACCACCCTGTACAATAACTTAATCACCCTGTCTTTTATTATAATCAGGGCACTAATTTTTCACAAACCGAAGAGTAACTTTCCCAAAAAAAATAAATTACAACGCCAAATCAATTACCGTGTTCATCAGGAACAGTATTTTAATCACTCTGTATATTAACTTGATAAGCGCACCATAACAACTTAAAAGGAATTTTTACCAAAAGAAGTAGTTTGCCAACAAACTAGTGCATTAACAGTCACCCTAAACATCTTGTCATTCATCCAGTTAAAAATAAATTTTATCATTAGTATCATAACAAACCCTGTATAAGAAAATTAAAAATTAACTCTGAAAGTACCCAATATAGCGTAACCAAAACCCGGTATAGCTATACCCAGTATATCATAATATAGCATAACCAACAGCTTATCAAACAATAGTCAAGATTCGTCTTTCTTCAGGCAACAGTTTCTGGTAACCTGAAAACATTCTTAGTTTGGGATGTGTTCATTTTCAAGTGCTTCAGTTGGGCTGTCTGATTATTTGGAAGTTATTAAATATATATATACTGCAATTTACGACTATCGGTATATTAAAGTAAATCAAAAGCCAAATAATTATAGTTAGTTAATTATCGAACACTGCATTAGCTTATATTATTTTGTTTGAATTTAAGAGCTAGAAACCACTAAATAATTTTGACTTTAGAAAAAACAATTCCAAAAACTTAAAGCCCCTTTAACTGAAAATTTCACTAAAAACTCCGAAGCAATTGTAAGCCCACTAGCTTACACTTTAAAGTTGATTCTTCACTACAGACATTGCCTCAGAATATTTATCACCTAACGCTCATCATTTTAATTATGATCGACAGTATAATTTTTAAATATTTTTAATTTTTTTAATTTACAAATTTTTAAAGATAAGATTAGATTAATTCAATATTAACGTTTAATTATTTTCAACTGATCAAACACGTAAAGCGAGTTGCGAAGGATGTGAAATTTGCTAAATCATATTCAGAAGCAATTTAATTCAAACTATTGCGAATTTTGAAAAATAAAATTCCTTGCCGCTGCAAGACTAGAAAAGTTAAATAATCATAATATTTGTGGGCTAAAAAGGTTTACATTGCACTGGGCCCCACCAGCTAACGATTGGACCGAATCTCCACCGTTAAAAGTAAGTTTATTGAAACAATAATTTAGAGCATCATACGAATAATATTTATTAAATTAAAGTAATATCAACACGACGAAATATAGCATGACGTAAGGCTCAATTTTCTTTAGAGTTTTAGTTTTTTCAAAAATACTGGGCATTTTAAAGTTAATTGATTTATTCTGAGTTGGTAGTAAGGTTGAAATATTTTTTTAATATGTTGAGTTATCAGGTAGGTGATGCAATTCAGATAAATTTTTCAAATTTCAAGAAATTTATTAAGATTTTTTTTAGACTGAAAATTGATCTAGTACATTTGGCATTCACAATTCTTTTTGTTTCATACCCTGTTAAAATTTCTTTCCTTTAATATTTAAGTTTGTTTACATAATTTAGTTGGTTTGATGGGGTTTGTAGGTTTAAATGAGTTTGTTGGTCTAAAATTAATTGCAGTTTTCTTTGAAGGTGTTAGGTCAGGTTAAATTAGGGATGCGTCGATTTATTTATTGTGTAAAGGTGAGTTTTGGGTATAGTTTAAGTAAAGTTTAGTTAATTTTAATAAGGTAAGGTTTGGTCGGGCTGGGCTGGGTTAAGTTAGTTTTGTATGTTTTATTGTTTGTGCATTTTAATTTTGTTGAGGTTATTTGAGGTTGGAAATTGGTTTTGTAGGTATATTCGGTTTTTATGTTTAATTTAACTTTGAGTCTAAGATTAACATTTTGGAAATATTGTATTTATGTTTTCTTTTTATAAATAGCTTTAAGCTTTATAACATCGCATACAGAATATCAGCTTTTGAAAAAAATCGCTTTTTGGAAATACCTCCATTTAAATGTCTGTTAATATAATTCTTCCTTAATTTAGAAATCCGATGTTTAAAATGTCGTGGGTTAGGTACAATGCTGTTTGTCTTTGCTGTTTCCCTCTGTGTATAGAATCCTCTCATACCGGGTAAAACCACCTTTTATAATTTTCACTTTTGAAGGTAAATGTTTAAAAATAATATTAATGAATCATATCTTTAGCTCAGTTTTTTGACATTATGGCATTTCAAACGTTTTTTCTACGTTGAAAATAAACGAATTGTAACCCTCTACTGGAATTTGCTTTATTTATTTCCCTTTAAAAATTGAACCAAAATCTTGGGATGACGGTGAGACCTAAATTATCGTAGGATCCCCACCGATTACGGGAAAACCGTAGCGAGATAGTTTACTTACCGCAAAATCAAGAAAAATGGTTATTGGGGTTATTTCTTTAAACCGGGCTCCCACCCTTTTCACTCGCGCTTGAACAATGGGGTGATGATATTCATGGCCACATGTTTTAATTAGGCGCTGCTCTTAAGAGACCGTGCCACGTTCACGGTGGCGAGAGAAAAGAGCTTCCAATCGGGGGGGGGGGCACGAAATGCTCCTTTTATTTGACTTTAAGCATTCGCTTAGATAAGAATCGACCGACAAGAGTCAATTACTCAAGGGGGTTCTTTCTGCCCCAAATGTGGCCCGCGGGATGGCGTTGGCCAAAGAATTTATCACCGTTTTCGGGAAAATTCTACCCTTTCTTTTCCGTCATTAATAAACCAACTCCGAAAACATGGGAAGTTGTTTGAAGAACCCTTACACTTTGGGAAGATGCCCTCCATCATAATATGTCATTAACATGCGCCACATTGCTGGCGTAGTCCCAGGGGTGGTCGTTTTTCTCGGAGCCCCTTCTTCTAGCCGACCTGTCAGGACTGTGCGCCGAAAAGTCAGGTGTGGCCAAATCCCCGGGCAAGGCACGAAAGGGACTCATGAGAGTCCGTCTATGGCCCTAGGACTAGAAGAAATCTCCTAAAAGGATGAAGAAAAAGAGGGGCTCAGAGAAGGATATGCACGTTCCTGCTGCACGTTACAATATTGACTGCACGTAATTTCCACTCCATTTATTCGCCCTGCCGTTTTGGGTGGAGATCAGCTCAGTTCGTGCACCGCTTAAGTAACAAAACCTTCACTCGGCTCAAATTAAGTTCACAATTAATACATTTTCAGAAAAAAAATGTAAGCTCCTTTATCACTCACTTTTTTCAATCAATTAACAAAACGACGAGCTTCTTTTGCGGCCCTCATTTGGGCAATGAATTTGGCACTCCTCTCTTGAGGCCCTCATTTGGGCAATGAGTTTGGCGAACCTCTCTCGAGGCCCTCATTTGGGCAATTAATTTGGCGAACCTCTCTCGAGGCCCTCATTTGAGCAATGAAATTGGCGATCCTCTCTTGAGGCCTTCATTTGAGCAATGAAATTGGCAATCCTCTCTTGAGGCCCTCATTTGAGCAATGAAATTGGCGATTCTCTTGAGGCCTTCATTTGAGCAATGAAATTGGAGATCCTCTCTTGAGGCCCTCATTTGGGCAATGAATTTGGCGCTCCTCTCTCGAGGCCCTCATTTGGGCAATGAGTTTGGCGAACCTCTCTCGAGGCCCTCATTTGGGCAATGAATTTGGCGAACCTCTCTCGAGGCCCTCATTTGAGCAATGAAATTGGCGATCCTCTCTTGAGGCCCTCATTTGAGCAATGAAATTGGCGATCCTCTCTTGAGGCCTTCATTTGAGCAATGAAATTGGCAATCCTCTCTTGAGGCCCTCATTTGAGCAATGAAATTGGCGATTCTCTTGAGGCCTTCATTTGAGCAATGAAATTGGAGATCCTCTCTTGAAGCCCTCATTTGGGCAATGAATTTGGCGCTCCTCTCTCGAGGCCCTCATTTGGGCAATGAGTTTGGCGAACCTCTCTCGAGGCCCTCATTTGGGCAATGAATTTGGCGAACCTCTCTCGAGGCCCTCATTTGAGCAATGAAATTGGCGATCCTCTCTTGAGGCCCTCATTTGAGCAATGAAATTGGCGATCCTCTCTTGAGGCCTTCATTTGAGCAATGAAATTGGCAATCCTCTCTTGAGGCCCTCATTTGAGCAATGAAATTGGCGATTCTCTTGAGGCCTTCATTTGAGCAATGAAATTGGCGATCCTCTCTCGAGGCCCTCATCTGAGGAATGAAATTGGCAATCCTCTCTTGAGGCCCTCATTTGAGCAATGAAATTGGCGATCCTCTCTCGAGGCCCTCATCTGAGGAATGAAATTGGCAATCCTCTCTTGAGGCCCTCATTTGAGCAATGAAATTGGCGATCCTCTCTCGAGGCCCTCATCTGAGGAATGAAATTGGCAATCCTCTCTTGAGGCCCTCATTTGAGCAATGAAATTGGCAATCCTCTCTTGGGGCCCTCATTTGAGCAATGAAATTGGCGATCCTCTCTTGAGGACCTCATTTGAGCAATGAAATTGGCAATCCTCTCTTGGGGCCCTCATCTGAGGAATGAAATTGGCAATCCTCTCTTGAGGCCCTCATTTGAGCAATGAAATTGGCAATCCTCTCTTGGGGCCCTCATTTGAGCAATGAAATTGGCGATCCTCTCTTGAGGACCTCATTTGAGCAATGAAATTGGCAATCCTCTCTTGGGGCCCTCATTTGAGCAATGAAATTGGCAATCCTCTCTTGGGGCCCTCATCTGAGGAATGAAATTGGCAATCCTCTCTTGAGGCCCTCATTTGAGCAATGAAATTGGCAATCCTCTCTTGGGGCCCTCATTTGGGCAATGAAATTGGAGATCCTCTCTTGAGGCCCTCATTTGAGCAATGAAATTGGCAATCCTCTCTTGAGGCCCTCATTTGAGCAATGAATTTGGCAATCCTCTCTTGGGGCCCTCATTTGAGCAATGAAATTGGCAATCCTCCCTTGAGGACCTCATTTGAGCAATAAAATTGGAGATCCTCTCTTGAGGCCCTCATTTGAGCAATGAAATTGGCGATCCTCTCTTGAGGACCTCATTTGAGCAATAAAATTGGAGATCCTCTCTTGAGGCCCTCATTTGAGCAATGAAATTGGCGATCCTCTCTTGAGGCCCTCATTTGAGCAATGAAATTGGCGATCCTCTCTTGAGGCCCTCATTTGGGCAATGAAATTGGCGATCCTCTCTTGAGGCCCTCATTTGGGCAATGAAATTGGCGATCCTCTCTTGAGGCCCTCATTTGGGCAATGAAATTGGCGATCCTCTCTTGAGGCCCTCATTTGGGCAATGAAATTGGCGATCCTCTCTTGAGGACCTCATTTGAGCAATAAAATTGGAGATCCTCTCTTGAGGCCCTCATCTGAGGAATGAAATTGGCGATCCTCTCTTGAGGCCCTCATTTGAGCAATGAAATTGGCGATCCTCTCTTGAGGCCCTCATTTGGGCAATGAAATTGGCGATCCTCTCTTGAGGCCCTCATTTGGGCAATGAAATTGGCGATCCTCTCTTGAGCAAAGAACTTTGCGATCCTCTCTTGAGGCCCTCATTTGAGCAAAGAACTTTGCGATCCTCTCTTGATGCCCTCATTTGAGCAATGAAATTGGCGATCCTCATTTTTGGATCCTATTTGAGCAATGAATTTAGCGATCATCTCTTGAGGCGATCATTTGAGCAATGCAATTTGTGTTCCTCACCTTAGACCCTTTGGCAAACCAATTAACGATCCTCTCTTTTTCGCTCTCATTTGAGTAATGAAATTGAAGCTCCTCGGCTTTGACGCCCATCCTTACATTTTGCTATTGTTTGGGGAGCGAAATCGGCGTTTTACTCTTTTTGCGCTCATCAGGAAAACGAAATCAGAACAACACTTATTTCCATTTCATATGAACCAAAACGATAATTTAGCGCTCGACATTGAAACGCAAAACATTGTGTTTTAGTGGAGCTAAAATCGTTGCAAACTCACTGCTTTCCCCACGTGGGAAAGCGCCACAAGCCAGAAATCAAAGGTTTATTATTATAGTCTTAAGAAAATCAGTTTTAATTAAAATATTCGGTATCATCAAGTTTTTATAAGGCAACTGGAAGTCATGTATCTGTAATTTAATACTCGATACGCACGCAACCGCGTGTCCTTTTGAGCTAGTTACTCTCGAATTCAATATACGACACTCTCATTTGCCGGATAATAATTTCACTTTCACCTTCACGCAATCAAAAACCTTTTTTTATTAAAACTGTCAATTAAATCTTTGCTTTTATACGGTTGGTGTTTTCCCTCCACATTAATTGATACGCGACGGTGTCACTGACTCGCTCAAATAACTTTCGCGTTTATAAAAAAATATATGTATATATTGACAATAATGAGACAGATAACGCCATTCTAAAGCTAATTCCAAAGACTGACAATTATCGGACACGAGAAATTTGAAACACGCGAGCCTATACTCTGTGAGGTTTTTCGGAACCGGTTGCACTCTGGGATATTTTGTCCTTTTTGAATTGATAGTTACGAGTTCTACCTACGAACATTCGCGAAACGCGAGGCCTGAACGCTATACAATTCTACGAAACGTTATATAAAATTGATAGGGTTTGTTTGACATAACCAACAGGTATTTAAAAACCAGGAAGCTCGAGTTGCGCAACCACGAAAGTTATGATATAATTGAGATGACTTAGCTTCCACTATCGTACGCCAATTCCAATGATTTCTTAGGTTATAAAACTAATAGTTCATTCCCTGACGTCTTTCGCTAAATCGAATTAAAACAAGCTTTTGTAAGGGAAACCCGAAAGACATCCTAACAAAAGATACCACCATCTAGTTACGTGGAAAGCATTGACAAATAAAAAAATATAGATCTATTGACACATCATAGCTCATAATTTCAACTTTTAATCAAATAAAAGATCGACTTTTTATCGCAACGTTATTAATCACTCGTTGGAGAGCCCAAAATGCATTTTTCGTCAGCCAGCCAGGAAGTTTTAGAAAAAAGATAATTACCCCCAGAAAATTCAGAACGCTTTAAATTGGCAGATTTCTCAATGAGATAACCTCGGGTTAGAAAAGCCACAAGACGTGTCAATATAATAAAAATCGGAGAAATGTCCTCTAAAAACGCGGCGCAACCAGTCGCCCAGAGAGTTGAAACAGCGCGAGATAGTCCGATAATTATTCATCCTGTCATAATTTCAGCTACAAACCTCATTCGATACTTGACGCTTTTCGAGAGATATAATTATTAGTGTTAGCCGAATCTCGGATCGGGTTAATTATTAGTTTTCAATTTTGAATTAAGACAAAATCGATTACGCTTCTCTAGGCAGTCCGCGTAATTTGATAAGCTCGCGTATTCCGAATTATCTTCCATCATAATTATCGCTATATAATTACCGAGTAGAGCTATATAGACCCTGATAAATAACCCATTCCGATGATTCAGGGTTTTAATCTAACTTCCGCAGACATTTCTAGGTCTTGACCACTGATGGTGTAGCTGATTCATTTTATATGGGCTTCGGTGAAGTCCGCGTAACACTGTTTTCAGAATCAGCTACAGTGTGTTTCGTTTTACACCCTAGGCAAATCGACAACTTTGATAGTATGCTTCCTTCATATATATATAGCGTAAGGCCTAATATTTTAAAATATTATTTAAAAAAAGGGGGAATGGTTTTAAATAATTGAAGTGCCCGTACACTGTTAAAAAAAGGGTGTTTTAATGGTATATTAAGGGTGTAATATCTGTAAAAAAACACTCTTTAATGTTAATTTAAACGCCCTAAAGGGATTTTTATTGTCCCAAATTAACAACTTGAAAAGGTGTATAAAGGGTGTTATATTACCCCGTAAATTGAGTGATTTAACACCTCGTAAGGGTGTAGCTCCCTTAAGGCAGTAGTTTAGTACCCTAAAAGGAGTATTTTAACACTTTAAAGGGAGTATTGTAGCACCCTTACTGCAGTAGTCTAGAACCTTAAAGGGAGTAGTTAAAAACTTTAAAGGGAGTAGTTAAAAACTTTAAAGGGAGTATTATAGAACCCTTAAGGGAGTATTGTAGAACCATGAAGGGGGTAGTGTAACACCCTGAAGGGAGTCGTTTGGAACCCTAAAAGGAGTGGTCTTGTACCAAAGAGGGAGTAGATAATAACCCTGAAGGGAATAGTTTTATACCACAAACTGTTAACAAAGGAACCAAAACGGAGGACATAAGCACCCCAAACAGTGTAAATAAACACCCTAGCAGGAAAACTGCTTTTTAAGGTGTAGAATAACATCCTTTATAAACCTGTTAAGGTGTTAAATATGGGGCAAGAAAAAACCCTTACAGGTTTGAAAATACACCCATTTTTTTAAGAGTGTAGCTAAAACAATTATCTGCTATTTGAATGTCTTAAGCACCATTTTTTAATTTAAATTTATCTTGCATTACTTGTTGATTAATTTCTTGAAATTTGGTTTTTTAAGACGGACGTTTTTTTTAAATAACAATAATTGGTCCATGATTTTGTTGTGAATGACTATGGTCGGTTTTGGTAATTTTTAATTTGGTCGTTCTAGTGGTAATGTATAGTTTGACGCTCTCTATGGATTTCACAATTTTGGACCATTAGAAGCATTCGATATTTTAAAATCAATTAAAAAGGTCTTAAATTGTGTTAATATAAAGTAGAATGTAGTATATACTTAATGGGAGACACAGAATGGGGGAAAATATCTTGTTAAGTCTCAATATTATGCCCATAATGTGCACCTACGAACTATCTTACAGTGGCAGGGGTTCTCAAAGAATTATCCCTTCGCATCCTCTAAGTCCAAGATCTTAACTGGGGTCAATTATCCCTAAGGTTGGTTGCTTCATCTGAGATCAGTCACAAAACCTTAAACATGGCGCTACTACTAAGAACAAAGTGTGCAAAATCATACTAAAAATTACACACATACCTCATATATTGGATCATTATTGAAACTTGATCAATATTGGTATCTAAGATCCAGTTTTAACTTTTTGGAGGATTTTATCTACACTGTGGCGTTTAATGTTTGGTCATAAATGTTTCCCTTAGTCCTGGTCGCTATTAAACGGGGTAGATTGGTACTACTTTACAACGTTGTAGAAGTGTTGTAACGAAAAAGTGTGGTAGTTAAGAATCTGTTGTTCCCACTCACCTTTTACCTCTCCATTTCTTCATAAGTATATTGACGAAATTGGTAAAAAATGTATTTTAAACCAAATTTCTATTTATCTTTAAATTATTTCTCGAAACGTATATGTCTTAAATATAAATGCAAAAATCGACGAATAAAAAGTTCACCCTAAATAAGTTTATTGATTTGCTCGAAATATATATATATTTATATGTTTGGAAATTTTCACAGAAAATATAATATAATCTGCCATTTGTATTAAATTTTAACATCTCTGGCAAAGTTTGTAGCTCGCACGTAACAATAAGAAATATTTAATTTTTCTTAAGTATGAATTGAGATATTTATGATTTTGGTACATTATACATTTTGTTTTGGGCTGCAAACGAACTTTATCGTTGCTCTAGGAGAACAAAAAGGCGGCTGCCATTTAGCTGTAATTAAAACCGCAATATACAACATTTAAACAGCTGATACTGAACGATTTAAAAACTGTTAATGAACAAAAATCTCCTCAATATTGCGTATCAAAACAACTGATATTGAAAGTTTTAGTATCCGTTATTGGTTATTATTATTATTAGTTTTACTTTTAGATTCGAAAAAAATAGGCGAAAATGACGCTCTATTTTAATTTGCTAACAATATTAGACTAATCATGCAATGAATATTTTTTTCTTTTTTTTTGGAAAAATACGGAAATTTTCCGACTCTAGAACGCTTTAAGGTCCTTTATAGAACAAAAAGGCGCCCAATTTTAATAAAAAAAATTGTGCAAATATCTACTAAAAGAGGATCCAATTTGGTTACAATGACCGACAATATGTGCTGTTTCAGTGAAAATTTCGTCTAATTTTCAACAAGTTCTCTAACGTATGGAGGAATGTGTGTGCAAAAGCAAAGTTCAAATAATTAAACCTATTTAAGACACCCCCAGTGCAGAACCACAAAAAATTAACTCAATATTTTATAATGGAATTAAACTCTTTAATGACTTGCCTGAGCAATGCCAGAAACTAATTAAAAATAACAGTTTTAAACGTAAAGCTAAAGAGCTAATACTAGAAACGGACCTTGTCTGACTTAATTTTATGTAAATTTTATCATCATAACGCTAACTGTAATCTTTTCTTTCCTTTTGGTTTTAATGTTTATATAGATTTATGCATTCTCCGTTTTTGCTTCTCCCTCCTCCTGAGGTTTTACTTTTATATTTATACATATTTTTAATGCTTTTGTGTAATTTCTATTTTTTTTCCTATCGAAGTGGGGCACAAGTCGCTAGACGACTTAGCCGCAGAAACCCTGATTATTGTATTTACTTTATATATCCAGTAATAAAATTTAATTGAATTGAATTGAATAATATATTAAAGTATTGCTGTGTTCATGGGTAGTACATTATACGGCGTGACCACACCTGGAAAGATTAGGTAAATTGAGATTCCAAATATTTAGGATATAGCGAAGCAAACGTCAGAAGAAACAAGATACCTTTGATACCTAAACCTTTAGCGAAAGCCAAATCTAAACTCGCTAAGCCCTTATCACCCTGTCAAGTTTCACGTATTATTTCCAAAACATTGTTATCTATCAATACTACTTCATTGAACAACGAAATTCAACCTATTGTCTAGTTAGTGTAGGGAGCTGTTGGCTCGCGTGGCTTGCAGGGCTTGCCACCACCCTCCTACGCATTGTAACCCGGCCACCTGAATTAAAAGGTTTTAAAAGTCGCTCGATGACTTAGGCCTAGGGTGGTGCCAAGGGAATTAGCCTAGCTGATTATTATAAAACCTCATGTACTTTTTCTTCAATCAGTGTATTAAGGTTTTCACTAGGCAAAACGCCACAACGGTGAGAGTCGACGCAAAAATATTGCATTAGGCCTAACAGTCATTTTTCGGGTCGCCGTTCACCGTCATGGCATTTTTGCCCTACTGAAAACCAGCCTTTAATCGCATTTTACGTTTTTGCGGCACAATATTTAACCATAACCTTACCACCTTCGATTTAACCACCACTTTCACCTTGACTACCAACATCAACCACAAATAACGGTCTCCTTCCCTCTGTTTTGAGAGCATGCGACCCAGTTCAGAAAACTACTCCCTCTATTTGTGATTTTAGCTTCCTAATAATATGGTGGTTCCACCACAATATAACTCATTTAAATAAATAATTCCACTAACGCTTCTGAAGGATTGTGGGGGCCCTAACAATTGTAAGGTAGGCACCACTTTTAAAAGTCGTCCTTAATATAAGATTACCTACATATTGAGATATGTTTTCAGTTGACACTACAAAAGGGTGTCGAGTTATTAAGTTAGTTTGCGTAGAAGGCATTACATACGTTTGGAAATTTACAATCCATTTTGCTGGTAACCTGAGCTCCTGGAGTCAAGTACCATTTTTTTTCCAAAGTACGTAACGTTGGGCAGTCTTTGACCATACTAAGGAATATCTAAGTTTAATTCCATTTTCTTTTCAACTTTGATATAAATCTTGGTTTTAGTATTTTCAGCATACTTCCTTACAGTTATTTGAAAATGGTCAGCTAGGCTACGCTAATACCCAAGGCACTACCTTAGGCCCAAGTCATCTAGCGACTTTTAATGCATTTAAATAGGTAGCCGGGTCACAATGCGTAGGAGGACGGTGGCAAGCCCTTCATGCCACGCGAGCCAACAACTCCCTACACTAACTATTACCGTAAACCTCTACAAGTTTTTATGGAAAGGGGGAACACGAAGATCTCGTGGGAAAACCCCTTAACCAGTCCAGTAGGGAGACAACTTTCAAACTCGGGTTGACTAGAATTAAGAATGCCACACATAAATTGTAGTTAAGTTTTATGATTCCAGTACATCATTGGGAAAAGAGGTATTTTATCAACTTCTTTAGAAATCGTGCAACATACAGATAAATAGAACCAAGTGGTTTTTTTTTAATTTGTTTGGTGCTTGATGGAAAAATAGTGGTGGGTAGAATTAGAGATTTGTATAAAATGTTCAATATTGATACTTATATTTCTTTGGAAAGGTCGAAACAACCAGGTACGTGAGTTGACCTTATTAGTGGTACAGTTAAAATCATCGTTCTATAAGATTTTTTAACCATCATGAATATGAAATTCGTTATTTTAAATTAAATTTTTTTTTAAATAATTATTTTATTCAGTCAATTTAGGTATACGCATTATTCATATTTAAAAAAGTTACTTCACCAATTAACCATTATCTAGATTAAGCTATACTTCTTAGCGTGCTTGACTAATCTAAACGGTTCGTCTTAAGTATACCGCTATAAAATAAACCCCGAAACTCGTTTAGAACTGTCACAAAATAAATTTGTGCGAATGCCACTTCATATACAGATTCCAATCACCAGAAATTTATTACTCCAACACCTTTGAACGTTTCAAATTGAGGATTTACACTACTTACTGTTAAGCAAACAGCGGGATTTGGTCCGCGTTAATTTTCCAGCCTGGAACTCTTATCGGCTTCTTCGTGGATAGGCCGAGACGAAGGTACCACTTAAAAATGGACAGTCCGTAATATTTCATCCTAAATCGAGAGGATTCTTCTTATCCGCGGCTGCCAGTCGAACGTTGCCCCAATTAGTTTGGCGGACGCTTCAAAATATACGAAAGATGGACGGTTTGAAAGTTCTTCGAGCAAAACAGGACAGGGCCCCATCCCAAACAAAATCAGCTACCAAACTTTCGAAACGACCTTCAGCAACGTTTCATCCTAATATATCAACTAAAATGATAAGTATTTGTAATCCGGTATTCCTATTGAATATTTTGATGTCAAATCTTAATCTTTATATATATAAATTAAACATTGCTTTATGAAAATATATCTTTAACATAGGGTGATAAAATTAGCGATTAAGTGATGGGATAATAAAGCTAAAACCTAAAAAAATTTGAAGAAAATTAAAAACTTACTATAATAGCTCGTACCGATAGGTCTGCGAGCAAACAAAAAGACGCGAAACTCGGGCCAAATAGATCTTCGAGTGAAAAACTAATCACTTAATCGCTAATTTTGTCACCCTTTACAATGCAGTCCATAGGTGGTTCCTTTTAACTTATCTTTAACATAAGTTACATTTTTGGAACTTAATGAAATTTAAAAAGCCATATTGCTTTGTGCCTTTCAGTATGCTCGCGTAAGTCACGTTTTATTTTACTTTGAAGGTTGTCATATTCCATTTGTCGAATAAAGGATTTGCCAGATTTTTCGGAGCAAAAAGAAATATTTTTTTTCGCTTATTCCATTTAAGAAAACCACCTGACGAATAAATGAGTCTCACTCTAGCAGAAAAACTAAAATGACCCAACACTTTCAAGGCTTCCTGGCGATAAATAAAAATACACAAAAGCGGATTAAAAATGATCGTCATCCGAGATGAATGGTTCGAGCCTCTTTCCGCGAGATCTATACAACTCAAATATGATAAAGTAACTCGGTTACAAATGTATTTTCGAGTTTTTTGGTTTCACGTTGCGCGTTTGTCAGGGCGGTAAATTTTCTAAATAAAACGGATTAAGAATAAAATCTAAATATTAAATTATCTCTAAATTACTGAGAGAACGTTTCGCGAGAACAATTTGTAACGTTTGAATTAATTTAGCACATACCCCTTTCCTAGAACCTGAGCTACCATCTATCGTGAAAACGTTGAATCTCAAATGAAAAATGTAATAAAAATCTAGTTTTGGAGCAGCTTGCCAAAAGAAGAAACAAACGTTATCTTTTTGCGACCGATTTAGATGCGAAAGTATTTTATCAAACATTGGAAATTAAGTGGTTGTAGGAATGAAATTATTTTAAAAGAATTGGAAATTTTATCCGTGTTTTACACGCCCCAGCATTTATCACCGAGAAATAACATAATATATATTCGCTTAGAATTTCAATGGAAACACCTGGCATTTCGCCTAATGCCTCTAAAATGTTTCTTTCTGGTCGTTCAATAATCGTTTAACCCAACGGAATATTTTTCTAAAAAACTATTAATTATCCAAATGATATCCTAATATTCCCCCGTCTAAAATCGTGCACTGACCAAATAAAATTTCCGTAGAAATTATACGATCCGCAATTAAGTCATGAATGATGAAAGCGTTAAAAAAATCAACCGCAGAGAGCTCCACCTTTTGAATTAAAAGAATCTCCGTAACTCCATACTCGACTCGATAACATCGGATACCATTTCATATAAGTAATCGTTACTTGTCCAACGATACTTGTAACCAGACCTGGAATCATTATTTAGTCGGTGCGCCAATTCCAATTCGCGTAAAACTCGCTAACGAGCGGAGTCAGAAATCGGTGATGTAGGGTTTAAAGCCGAGTAATTAACTTTTTAATTCAAGTCGAACCGTTGACAACTAAATGAGCGCGTTGGATGAAATATAAGTCTGTTTGGAGACGCGGGGAGGGGACGTTCGAAATCTACATTAAAATGATTTCTTCCGCGAAAATGTATATACTCGCGCAATTAAGTGATCTTATTCTTTGAGCCCGGAGTGCATTGGGAAATTGTAATGGGACGTAACTAGCCGTATAATCAAAGGGTCTCACCGCGAATAAAAAAACGAACGAAATTATGGCGGACCACATTCTGGTGTGGCGACGATGGTTCACTTTACACCAATGATTAATGATTAAGACGCTGGGGTTGCGCGAAACCCCCCTGGTCAAATTCGCGTTTTCGGAAATCGGAATGAGCTCGGGTCGAGCTTACGTATTCAAAAGGAATAATCCAATTGAAAAGTTATCAATACTCGTTCCGATTCTTAGGACGGACTGTCAAAGCGATCGGCCGCTATTAAAAGAAATACCATTCTACCCAAACGCTAATGTGTCGCGAAAGAAAGACAAAATCGCGGAGAGAAATTTAAATTATAGGTTCCAAAGCGATAAATTACACGACGCGTTAGTCATGTCGAGTGACTGGCGTTTCATCGAGGTGAAACCGATTAAAAAGTTCCAAATCGAAAAAAAATATATATTTGTCTAACTAACGCGACTAGTAAATAAACCTCTGATTCTCGTTTCGTCCTTCGAAGATATTTTAATTTCTTTCATTCTAATTAAAGGGAATATAACCTTAGGTTTTAGGTGTGGAACACCAAACTTGGACCATTTCCCGCTCCCTCCTATAACTTTAGATATTTTTGGCGCTGTTTAGTGACTTCCCGCCAAAATTGCTTACATAAAAGAGCATAAAAACATAAAAAACGACTTGCGGTTATATTCCCTTTATTTCACTTCAGTATTCGTACTCTTACGATACCTATAATTATTAATCTGATTTGGCAGTGTATCAGTATCAGGGGAAGGTTATAATGTGTCTGTTATAATCCCCCTTTCAACGGCCACCTGATCAGGTTACTCAGGTCATATTTCTCAGATCTCTGAAAATCATCAGTTAGCCAGATCAGTGTAATCTTTTATATTCCCCTTATCAAGCAATCTGCTGTCAAATTGTTTCTGATTCATTATCCCCAACTAGAAGCAACAAACACAAGGAGAACGCAGCTAGCCGTTAAACACGCTAAGAACCTTTACCTTCCACACCATTCCAAAGAAATCAGCAGCACCACTAAGCTAAAACACTTCAGCTAAATACACCACTGGAATATCACTCAACGACCTTCTTTTGGTTGGTACAAAAATTCTAGAAGATTTAATATTTCTGCTTCATGCTGTGGCATTAATAGCCGACATCGCTCAAAATGTACCGACCGACCTTGGTACAATCTCATGATACCAACTTCAGTGGATTGTGTGGAGGAATAACCCAGTAGAGCCAATACAGAATTATGAGCAACTTACTGCCACCTAGGAGCAACAAACACAAGGAGAACGCAGCTAGCCTTTAAACACGCTAACGCGGTGTTGTGTACAAATTTCATTGGACGAGCCCTTACGCTGCACGTTTTACGGAAAGGGGGAAGACAAATTCCGAATTTTCCCCTTTCTGACGGCAGCAGGCGCTAAAGCGTCTAAAAAATGAAAAATGTACGCAAGGAAATGCACGACTTTGGATGGGTCGCGTTCTCCGTGTGTGGGGTGCTGTGTTTGTTGCTCCTAGATCCCTGGAAGTAACCACTCTGTACTTATACGTTTAGTGCATAAATATAATCTTGTTTTCGAAAGGAAAAAAATCAGTATTTTGTAAAATCGATAACTGCATCCGAAATCTGGAAAATATATACTTATTTATTTGGTCATAGTTCTCAAAAATCATTTTATTTGGTCATAGTTCTCAAAAATCAGTATCTGTCTTTCAAAAGGTCTTTCGAAATACTTGAGGGAACTTAGCAGTATAGAGATATGGATATATTATGTACTTCTGGTACAGATAAAATTTATAATATTCGGACATTAATTTAACCCTATCACACACACACGGCGGGATAATTATTAAAAAATAAACCGTCTACCGTTTCTGGATGCCACCTATTGAGAGTTTCGGAGTGAAAAATGCCCGGGCCCACGTCGATGTTTCGCTAATCGTATTAATAACGTGACGCTGGAAATGGGCGATGGGACGTGCCGGGGTATTCATCATGCCATTGTTTTACGCTCTCAACAAAGTCAGCCCCGTACGTTTCTGTACACTCCATCTTAATATATTTATCAGCGAGTCGCATCGAAACACCGGCAGCGCGCGTACTTCCACGGAGTATCCTGGAAGATCGCGCGAGCGTACGCGGCCCGTGCCTGATAAATGAGCTAATTATTCTCGGAGACTCTCGCCCTAATGAGTCCGCGGAATACGAATTACATACGACATAGCCCATGGTCGTGAATATTTCGAACGCCAACTCGCATCCACTTCCGAATCGAATGATTTATGGGAACAACGGACTCTTGCCGAGTTATTTGGGTTTTTTTAACAAATGCCCAACAGAAATATCCGCCACAAGTGATAAACGTATTTCCTTTCCGAAGACGGTTGAATGCCCCTCCACGAGACAAAAATATATCTTTCTCTATAGTTGGGTTCGAGTTTAGTTTAAATACTTAATTAAGGTCTACTTACGATATAATCTACATATTGAACTTACAAGGAGACATCCCAAGGTGTTTCTCCCCGATTTTATTCAAACTCAGGGGTTAAGTAGACCTTCATGTACCTCATAAAAGGAAAAGTTTCAATGGCCATTCGTTTTGCCATAGCAACCAAAAATTATTTACAAAACTTTATCTACGTAAAATAGCATTGCAAAATTACGGTTTGTAAACCCCTACGATTTGACCGAAATTTTATTGATTTTACCCAATTGTTTTGCCAAAATTTTTATTTTTTATATTTTTGAAAATGTCAAAGGGGACCCTTGCAATCTGTGATTTTGCCATGCTATTTTACGTAGAGAAAGTTCAAACTTGAGTTGTGAAAAACATTTTTGGTTGCCATGGAAAAACGAATGGCCATTGAAACTTTTCCCTATTGGAGCTTTCAAAATACCCCCGAGTTTGAAAAAAAAAATAGGGGAGAAACACCTCGCGATGTCTCCTAGTTAGTACTCATGACCTGTCCAACGGTGGTCTTTTAATAGTTTAAAGCAAGTCTCGGTTCTTTCAGAAAAAGAAAAAAACACGTGCATGTGCTTCCATATATTGGTATATGTAGAAACTAATTAAAAATTACTATACTAAAATGAGGTACCTGATTTCAAGACCCATTGTGGCTCGACTAACTTGTTTAGATTTTATTTATCTATTGAGAGACACTTAAAACGAGTCGCAGCCGAAATTTGCTTTAAATACGTTTATTGATTGAAGTAACTATAGTTTACTATTTGAAAACCAAACATTTTCTCAGCGAGCTTAAAGGGAAATAACCCTAGCAGAGAAGGTCAAGCTTCCGTAAATTATCACTAGGGGCGTGACAGTCTAGAACGTAGTAGATAATCCTGCTGCGAAAGTCTATCTCTCGTCACTATACATCAAGCTTAGTAGAGAAATTCGGTATAAAGACTATAAACCTTGTAGCAGGATGAAAAATTCGAATTTTCTACTACGTTCTAGACTAGTGAGTATTGACGGAAACTTGACCTTTCCCTGTTAGGGTTATACTGCCTTTAATGAAGAAAATATTTTAAAATTTAATAGATTCTTTTACGCGCGTTTTTCATGGGTGTCGCCATTACCGTGCTACACGCGAGAGAACGGGTTTTGGGGGAAAGAACTTTCCACGGTAGAGTTACGTGCAGTAAGTCTATGGCAGCTGCCTGTGGAGCAAATCGTGGGAAGGTCCTTAATGGGGGATAAAAGAGTGTATACATATACATTTTCAAGTCTTCATTATTTACTCATATATTCGCTTCCAATCTGCACAATATAATGGGTGCTATAAGAGGTGGCGAAACCAGAAATTCGTCAAGGGGGTGAGAATATGTAAAGGTTAAGAGGGGGTGGAAATTTAGTATAGCCAAAGTTACGCGTAAGGGGTTCCCCTTGTCTACGCCACTGGATATCACTAAACATCTCAAACCACCTTTCTCACGACGAAACATAATTGACTTTAGAACTCAAAATATTTTTAACTTAATTAGCGCCATTTATCCTAAGCATCTGTTAAACCTGGTGGCATAAATGTGAAATTATCTGATCCACCATATAAGCCTAAATGGCACCATTAAATTGAATGACATCAAAATAATTTCTGAACTAAAAAGATCTTATATTATATTATCAAATTGTTTTAAAATTTTATTGCTAATAAACGGTGTAATACGTTTTTACCATTTTAACAAAACTGTATTCCTTTTAAATGGCAAAACTTATTGATCGCTTATTGAACTACGGTTTTATTTCAAAAATGTAAAACTGGCTGTGCGCGCCACCTATCAATTTCTGTCACATACAACAAAACAATAATGTAAAAAATATATTTTTTCAATTACTAAAATTAAAGGATTGAAAGGTAGAAAATAACTCAAATTAAAACTCAATTAAAAGTTTGTTTCTTAACGACTGAGTAAACGCCAACAGATGGCGCTTAAAGACGGAACGCTTAAATTTGGCGCGGAAATTTAAACTTAGTAACTGAACTAAGATATTTTATTAGGTTAACAACATTACTCTAGCTCGTAGTAATGAAGTACAACGTAAATGATAGTCAATTTAGCATAATTCAGATATTATCAGAACAGTTGATACGGGACAAAATGCAAACCAAATATTTTAACCCGGTACTAATATGAATTCATTGTAAGCAGTCTTCAGACGCCAGTTATCGATTTTACACTCTTATCCCGATTTTTTCCTTTCGAAATTTTATTGACTGTTTATTTTTTCACAAGATTATATATTTACTAAACGTATACGTCAGATAACAGTTCTGATAACTGAATCTGGTTAGAAGAATGATAGCAGATCCGTTTAGATCGGTTACTTGCGATAATTAATCAGATACAATTTGAAATCAGATTGCTTGATAAGGGTAATATAATAGATTAACCTGGTCTGGCTAACTGATTATTTTAAGATATCTGAGAAATATGACCTGAGTAACCGGATCTAAGAGACCTTAGACTGATATAAACATACTACACTACACAAATAAGTCTCTAATCAATTTAGAAATATTGAGAAAAATGTCAATATAATAAACAGGGTAAATGTAAATCGAGTAAAATGACTCTTGAGCCTTGCAAGATTAGGCTAATTAGGTGGTGTATATAAAGAACCCAAAATACCCTAATTTCGAAAGGCACTGGGAAGCTCAGCTCGCCACCCCTAAGCAAGGCCTAGCATCTTTGGCAAAATTACTGCCAGTTTGGGGCGACGGCGATCAACTAAAATTAGCTACCTTCAGAAACGAAGAGAATTTTTATAATAAGCAATTTTAGGTTCCCAAGCAAAGTAAGCGTTATTTTTATTTTCAAATTCAAATTTAGATTCAAACAAATTTATTCTGTTCGGAAGGATTACAAAGTTGTAACGCGAATCAGTTTTGAATAAGCCTTCGAAAATTTTGATGATGGCACTGCTACCTGACACTTTTAAATACAGTTCGAGGAGAAGTATCAGTCATAATCAGTCTTTAGCGACGTAATGACTTATATGGCCGCTGGTGAAACAGACTAACATTAAAAAAATTAGCAGCGGTAGATTAAGTGTCATACTTATTTATATTACGTTACTTATGATGATTATGTTATACACAAGATGAATATAACACTTTGCTGCCTAGCCTGGTGATGGCCTACCTTTAACTTACTGTTTCCTCGGCTTCTCTCTGTAACTTCAATATTCGCCGTATAGTGGCGCCCCCCATAGCTAACAACACGCACTAAAATGTTAACAAACGCAATAACGGGTTCTTTGGCATTTATTTAGTAAACGGTGAAACAAAAGAAATGAACAACGCAGCACGAGACTAATTTTGTTAATTTGAAAACGCGTCCAAAAATTTTCAAATGTCTAATTTAGGGTGTTATACTTCGTCGTTGTATCAAAATAAAACCAGACTAACTCTAGTACCCCATAAATAATAATGAAAATATTTTCAACACTTTTATTATTTTAAGTCGGGATACAATTAACTATAGTGAAGGTTTCAAAACTATACGCTTTGCTTGTGATTTAGAAAACCTTTTTCGCGTATTTTATCATCCTAGAAAACATATTGTACGGTTACGAAATTGAATTTTATTTTGGAAATATCTTTTAGATAAAACGTTTTATTCGCTTGTTCCGGTGTATTAGTTCTACTTTTTTGACTCCTTCTGAAAAGGAGGTGTAAAGAGAGAAAATCGGATTTTGTCGTCTGCTAGCCAGAATTTATCTGTTAAAAAGGCCACAAGCAGCTATTTCGGAAAAACGTTTTTACTCCGACTCAAACTATTCGCCACTTCAAAATTGGGTGATATGACCCTACTCCGAGATCCCAGAACAAGCGAAATGACCCTACTCCGAGATCCCAGAACAAGCGAAAAGAAAACACCTAATAAATTCTAGTTTAATTCTAGTTAAACAATAGGTGTATAAAGAAACACTTAAATCTTCTAAAACGAGAATAGCTTAGGAATTAAGTAATTCCATAACGCACAGGCTTGGGAACGAAGTCCCCTTTTAATAACGAATGAATTCGGCTGAATGCTTAAATATTGCTTTTCTGGCGTAGCGTATCGTGACCAAAACGATTGTGGACTTCTAAAAATGAGAATAAAATACGATGAAATTGTATATCATATAGCCTGCGAAGGGTCAAATTAATTCACTGACCCGCTTCTGGCAAAATTAGCCCAGTAGGCCATTATTGACCTGGAAAGTGTAACTTCCATGTCCTTAAAACCTTTGGTGGGGTCCAGAGGCCATCCAAATACGAAATCCATCTCGAAACCGTGATATGACCTCGCCCATTTGGGAATCCGTCGAGTTGACGGTCGAACATCAAACCAATACCTAAAAACTCTATTTCCGTTGAGTGACAGATAATCGGACATCAAGTTAGTTCCGCAATTAAAGAAAAAGTCGTCGGCAAAATCGACCACTTGGTCCCTCAGCAACAAAGGGTCGTCGGGATTGGTCCAGTTGGTGTAAAAGAACCTTATAACATCTATTATAAATCTACCTTTATCGTTGCGTTTTATATTGGTCATGGTGTAAATGAAATCGACAAAGTTCCGATTAGAAAGCACCGCGTCCTCTTTCATGGGGAGCAACTTTTCCACGAGAATTGGTAAAACTCCATCACCCGTGTTTGTACCAATAATGACGTCCTTGTCTGTCGGAACCAATTGAAGCATTTTGTTGGGGTAATCCGGAATGTAGCTTCCATCGATAACAGGCGTGAAGGTCACGGCTACGCGTTTCACATTTACGTTCTTGGCACGTTGGGCGAGTCTGTCAACTGGAATTTTTCGCAAACAACTCAGAACATCCGCGGGTTGGTAGTTTCCGTTGCGCAAGCAACCGAGATTCGCGGCTAATTTTAAAGAAATATCCAACCCAAGCTGATGATCGGAAGATGCCCAAATATTCAGGGGAGTACCGCTTTCCATGATTACCCTGCGGAAGAGGCCCTGACTCGAGGGAAGAATCAGATGGTATCCCACGGAAGCTGATCCCGCACTCTCACCGAACAAAGTGACCGTATTGGGATCACCACCGAACGAAGCGATATTTCTTTGAACCCATCGAAGGGCTGACGCTTGGTCCATTAGGCCGAGATTTCCCGGTGACTCGTCGCCTCCGAGGTAGAAGAATCCAAAAACGGAAAGCCGGTAATTCAAAGTGACGACAATTACATTTTCCTCGGAGGCGAGTATTTGGCCGTCGTATTTAGACGACCCGCCGTGTCCAAATGCAAATCCGCCACCGTGAATCCAGACCATAACTGGAAGGGATTTCAGAGGTTTCGGATTTGGAACCCAAATGTTCAGATACAAACAATCTTCGGACGTGTCATTATCATACGGCACCAGCCATTCTGGAGGATTTGTCAAGTATCGAGGGGCCACTTGAACGCAAGCCTTGGGTCGTTCCTTCGCGTTAAGTACACCTTGCCATTTTTCAACGTCCGATGGTGGTTTAAATCGCTGATCACCCAATGGAGGAACAGCGAATGGAACCCCGCGAAACGTATCCACATACTTTCCAGTCGGCGTTTGAATTTTGAAACCGTTTAACAACCCCGATTTTGTTTCGACAATGACGTCATTTTCGTGACAGCGATCACCGCTGAAAATGTAAAACAAACCGACTAAAAGTGAATATACTGCCCAAACGGAGTAGGTCATTTTTATCACCAATGTGAAGCGTATCTGCTAATGTAGGTCGTGAATACGGAGAGTTCCTTTAGATTTCAGTCAGCGTAGTAAAATAATTATTTTTGGAAACAATAGAATTCCCACTTTGCCATAGACGATAAATTTATACAACGAACGATTTATAACTAGTATAATTGCAATATTTAATGACTTTTATTAACTATTATAATTACAATATTTTGAGAGCGAGATATTTTAATAGAATACAAAAACGATAGAACAATATATAATATGATGCTATTTGATTTAGAATTTTACCAAATTGAATTTGATTGACGGTGTCGATTTATACTTTCAGTCTGAAACGACAATGGAAAAAATGATAAAATTGAAATTAATTTTAATGGCAAAGATGGACTTACGAAACGCCTGTAAATATTGGGGAAATATTTTATTCCAAAACGCGCATTGCTGAATTCGAAGGTTCTGGGCGGTCCTGATCGTCACATTTTGACTGCCTTCAAAGTGTATGTGCTCTCTAGCGACTTTGGTGTAACGTGGCCAATCCTGATCGTTGTCCGAATGTTCTCCATTCGGGTTTCTGCAAATTTCACGATAAATAAAGGATTTACGGGATAAATTTTTTTTAATTTTTAAAGAATAATATTGTTAACAAACCCAAACTTGGCAAAGTTTGTCCAAAGCCTCATAATGTTGCGAGAGAGTTTGGCTTCTTGGTCGGTAAACCCTTTCTCTTTGACGAGAGGCCAGCCAAACACAAACTCTAATTCGTCCGAATGAAGCGATCCGGAATTCCAAGGTGACAAAGAATTAGACGGGTGATGACTGAACTGATAACGATATATTTTGTTTCCGTTTTTCGCCAGTTGATCGTTGATGGTGTTTATAGGGCAAAGGAATAGCACATCAGTCGAGAAATGAGCCAGCTGTTTAGACACGCTTTCTTCGTTATCGGCATTCTCCCAATCGGTGTAAAAATGTTTGACAAACTCGGCCTGGGAAATATCTTTTAGACGGAGCGCCCATTGAATGAACGCCAAAAAGGCCGTATCCTGTACGTTTCCTTTCGGAGAAATGCCCGAAACAAGCAGAGGGAATATCATCCCGTCTTCGGTCGTCGCCCCGAGCATAATGCCAATATCCGGCGACACGACTCCAAGTTCGGGTTTGTTCTTTACGTAAGATCCATCGACGACCGGGACGAATGCGAAGGGAGATTCAATCGGTATTTCCATAGTCGCTTTCGCCAGGGTTTTCGCGTCCAGTTGACGTAAACAGGTCACAATGTCCTTTCCTTCCTTCGCGTTCTTGGAACACTTCGCGTGATGACCTAATAACTCCGCCACCTTTTTAGCGGAGAAGGTATCGCTACCAGCCCATTTGGCATTGGCTGTTCCGCTTTGCGCGATGGCATTTCGAAAAAGTCCACGGCTGGATGGAAGGGTAAGATGGTAGTTGACGGAAGCTCCACCGGCGCTTTGACCAAATACGGTTACCCTCTCGGGATCGCCTCCAAAATTCTGAATGTTTTTTCGAACCCACTTGAGTGCTAGCGCTTGATCCATCAGACCGACATTGCCGGGAGCTTCCTCGAGATCGAGATACAGGAAACCGAAAACGCTCAAACGATAATTAAGAGACACTACGATAACGTCATTTTCCGACGCGAGCAATTGTCCGTCGTAAATATTCGTCGAAGAACTTCCACCTTGGAACGCGCCGCCGTGTACCCACACCATCACCGCGCTTTTTTGAGGAACGGGCTTGGGAACCCAAATATTCAAAGCTAAACAATCTTCCGACGTTTCGTGTTGTGGCACAAGCCACCAGTCGAGCCCTTCTACCACATATTCCGGATTAATACCTTGAACGCAGGATTTCGACTTTTGACGGGCTCGCAGAACTCCGTCCCACGGTTTAACCGGCACGGGTGCTTTGAAACGAAGGTTCTTAATGGGCGGTTCGGCGTAAGGAACACCCAGGTAAGCATCCACCGATTTACCCATAGGCGTTGTTATTTCCAGTCCTTCAATTTCGCCCGAATTCGTTCTCACTAGATTTTGACTTTGTACACTTACGACGCAGAGAAACGGAAATATCACGAGAGCAATCATATTGTCGTCCTACTCTTTGAGAAACGTTTTTCCGAATGACACGAGTGACGAAATGAAATAGGTTTATTATTCTATACCATCTGTGGCATACACGTACTATAATTTGCTCCTTTTTTTTTTGTTCTCGGAAGTCGTCGCTATATGTAGCTCGTACATTTTTTTAAATTTCCAATTTCCAATAGTGCCCATTGCGTGCCGTTCTAAAAAATAAAATTATTGATTTAATCACACTTCGTTAACTATTAAACCAAAAAAACTGTACCTAATCGTTTAAAACCAACCGTACGTGTATTTTATTTGCTAAATAAAATCTATTTTGTTGTTATATTCTTTATTTACATAAGAACAGAATTCAGATGAGGAATGAACTTGTTTTAAAAAAAATCGATTAAGGTATTTTATTATAACAATTAAAAATTGGTAACAAAAAATTAGCCTTTGTGTCACCTATTTCCTTTAAAAAAACCACAAACTTGATTGAAGGAAATTGAGCATGGTGGAATGATTGCATTCAACCGTTCCAAAATTTAATTTTTAAAATAAAATAAAAAGTTTATAATCAAATTTAATATTTTTTTTAAGCGAATCTAGTTTACATACGCAATATTTTACACCAAAATGCACATTTCTAAATTCTAAGTTTTATTTTAATATTTTAACTTCACAAGTGCTCCCTCGTAACGTTATCTTTGTCCTTATCCGAGTGTTCTCCATTAGGATTTTTAAATTATTTTTAGGTATCGAGTAAAATGTTTTTAAGTTTCCAGATTTTTTGCGATTAGACAAACTGTGGTGGAGCTACCCAATACGGCTTCTTTGTCAACGAAGGTTGAGGTTTTAATCAAATTTACAGCGTCTAAGTTAAAAAATGTTCCTCTTAGTAGTTAAAGTTTTCTTTATATATCGATGTTCCAGATTTGAGCAATAGGCGCTTAAATATAACCGGCCGTATTCTGCATGACCCCGCAAGTAAGAAGGGAAACGCCTATCTTGCTTCGGCCCTACCATTCGACGAGAGCTCACTGATTTCCCTCTTCTTTCCCCTCTTGCTTGGCCAATTGAAGGGCTGCTTTAGTGTGACGTATTACTTGTTTTGAATTCCAAACTTCCGGTTAAAATTTTTGGACATTTTTAATATCATTTGTAAAGTGAATTTTGCCGAAACTGCAATGGGAGTTATTGCTGCTGTCTTGGGAATTGAAGCGATAGGCTTAGCGGAAGAAGTAGAAATTTTTAACGAAGGTAGCATGCAATTGAGAATGTTGAGCTAAGCGCATCATTGGAGAAGCAGGTATTTAATATGTACATTACAATCGTTGAACATAAGGTTTTAATTTGCGTTTTTTTTTACAGTTAAGGATCTTTTCAACGTGTTTTTTTCTAGTAACCACGAAACTGGGCTACGTTCAGTAACGCTCATCAACACATGCGGTTTTCCGGTACAAAATTATAAAATTGAAGAGCCAATGGTACAATAACTCTGCGCACATCAATAATACACATTCGCATGTATATTTGGGTGATATCTTTGCACGTTGGCTTAGTGTCCTAACCCACAAGGGCAGGGGCTTAAAATACGTCAATACGAATGATATTTACCGTAATGTTTTTTTATTTACTGTTAGGGCCGATGTGTCGATGGAATATAATTTTATCCTGCTGTCTCTTACATAATTTTTCGAACTTTGAAAAATTTCGCCCGCCCTGTTACAATTGGCAAGAATATTTTTCAATCAAGAGCACTAAACTCAGTTAATTCATTAGCATTATACTTAAAGGTGATATTTATTTTATCACAATTGCTTTTTACTTAAAATTTTTTCCCTACTCCAGAAGCTTCATTAATCTTCCGAACGTCTCACTTTCTCTGGATCCAGTCATATTGAAAAGGCTGATTATTATTAACAATTATCTCCTCGCATCATTACCACTATTTATATATTGCCGATTTTTCACAGAAAGCCCCGATTCAGATGTAAATACTACAAGGCACGGCACTTATGCAATAATATGTACAAGTGTTTTCTTTTAAGTGGTTCATTTTTAAGTATGTCTGGATATTATCCACCACCAGTATTGTTATTTCTTGCATCAGTTTTTAGGTTGTTCCATTATTTTAATTTCAGATGAGAAAATTTTGGGAGCTAGCAAAGCAGATTAACCACGAGTGCAACTGTTTCCCATCGATTATTCTGCTTAAAGTTATGAGCACTGCTTTTATGCCGCTGAAGCTCTTCACATTTGGGTTCCTTAAGATGGGGAATAGAGGCTTCCACTTCCTCCACAGTATTTGAAGGGTCTTCATCACCCATTTTTAAACAATTGCTTAGTGCTTACGAAAATATTTCACAAAACCGAATTGAGTCAAATATTTATTTCACAAATTTTACACATTTTCCAAACAATACAAAAACTTTTATTATTTATTTTTGTGATTGGGAGAAAAAAACCTGTAGGGATGGCAAATGGGTGAGCAGCTATTTCCATAAGTGGATTTAAGTGCCATCCCTATTTGAAAACAGCCAATAATAGCAACATTAAAGGTGTACTTATCAACACCGCCTACATTTGGCTGTTGGAACTAAGCTCCAGCCGCTTAGTAGCTACTGATAATACAATCACTAGTTCGCTACTCCTACAGGTTCCTATTTCGATATGGCTTATAGGCGCATAATTTTATATGACCTACAGGTTCATATTTCTTGCTAGAATTTAATTCCATAAAGTAAACGAACTAAAGAATCTTCGTCACTTGTTGGTAACTTCACGAAGCTCTTCTTCCGTTTTTTCCGCGTAACTGAGTGGTCAAAGTTGGCAGTACTTTTATGTAAAGTTTATTCAATAAATTGTACACTAAAGCTGAATATGTAATAAAAATATTGTAAAAAATAATTATATTTTTAGTCTGTTTTAATTTCAAACCTGACTCAGATTACTATGGAAGGCTATTTTTAATTATTGTTATTATCCTAAAAGATGTTGTTCTAAAGTTAATGAAATTTAAAGTAGATGGCATTGTTTTAGGGCTATTACTTTTTGGTTTGTAAGAAGATGGCATTACAAAAGTTTGGAATAAAAAATGAAAAATAGATGGCATTGCAAATTATCTTCCCTAAAATAACACTAGATGACACTGTACGCTTAATTTTGGAGTAGAGGGCGTTTTAACGTTATTTCCGGAACATGGGTCATCAAGATTCACGTCACAATATTGACGTCGCTGCAGCCCTTCAATTGGCCAAGCAAGAGGGGAGAAAGAGGGAAATCAGTGAGCTCTCGTCGAATGGTACGGCCGAAGCAAGTAGGCGTTTCCCTTCTTACTTGCGGGGTCATGCAGAATACGGCCGAACATCTTCAAAGAAATCAACAAAGAAGTAATATAACCGAGAGCCAAGACATGCAAGTTACTGCTTGTTGAAATAATGGAAACTTTTCACCTGTAAACAGAACGTCATGTTTTGCTAAGGATTAAAAGGTAAGAAAATCTACCTGGCTTAAAGGAAACACTTGTATAGGTGAAAAGTTTCCATTATTTCAACAAAGAGTATCTTGTAGGTCCTGGCTCTCTGATATACTACTTCTTGGCGATTTCCTTGAAGATGTTTTATTGAAGCGTCTATTCCGCTAAAGTGCAGTTTTTTAAAAGATAAAGTTTGCATAAAGATTAGTCCCTAAAACGGGTAGGTCCCCTTTACGAGTAGTTCCCTTAAATAGAAGCTGCCACAAAACGGAGTTTCCAAAACAAGGGAAGTTCTAATTAAGGGCAATCTTTTAAAAGCGCAGGTTTTCCTAAAGATACGCTAAGTGCAGACAAAAAAGTACAGCTCCGCAATTATGGCATTTTACAATAAGTTAACTCCCTTAAATTCCCTAAATGTGTTGTTCATATATGTGAAGTTACAAATCGAAGTCGAAACTCCTTTTCTTTCATTAACTATATTCGTTAACTATATTTCACTGTATATGAAATATTTAATTAAAAAAGTTTGTATCATCAAAATATCTATATCTAAATAAAAGTTGTCACAAAAATACTTTAGAAAAAGAGGTCGATCAAATTTCCAATTTCTTTCTGTTACACTAGTGCCACTAAGCGGCCAGCGCAAGAACTTATTTGAAATTTTAACGGGTGTTGGTGGATTTTCATTTGATAAGCGGACAAAATTCCAACAGGCAAGCTAACACATCGATTTGGTAAGTAGGTGGCGCTATGTCAATTGTAAAACTTTACAGATCATCAGTTTCCTTCCACTTCATAAAGACGTCTTTCATATTACCTTAAAATTAATTCCTCCTAAATCTTTATCGATTACAAAAGTGTTGGAAAGTTCGCGGAACAAATAACGCCGATATTTTATCCATCCAACGACGGTAAGAGGGGTTTTCCAAAGGAGTATTACGAGATAAATTCAACGTTACAAGTACCATCACTTAATAATAATTGTACTCTAATCTTTTTTCTCTTAATTGTCACCTTAAATCTATCTAAAAATTTCCAAAGGTCAAAGATATTCGCTGTTTTTGGGTTAAAAAAAAACGTTTCCAGAGCGCTGGGAGGCTGCATTATCCCTAAACGGGGTTTGAGTTACCTTGCACCTAGAACTCCTCACAGGTTTCCAGAGTGCTGGGAGGCTACATTATCCCTCCACAGGGTTTGAGTTACCTTGCACCTAGAACTTCTCACAGGTTTCCAGAGCGCTGGGAGGCTGCATTATCCCTCCACGGGGTTTGAGTTACTTTGCACCTAGAACTTCTTACAGGTTTTCAGAGTGCTGGGAGGCTACATTATCCCTCCACAGGGTTTGAGTTACCTTGCACCTAGAACTTCTCAAAGGTTTCCAGAGCGCTGGGAGGCTGCATTATCTCTCCACGGGGTTTGAGTTGCCTGGCACCTAGAACTTCTCACAGGTTTCCAGAGCGCTGGGAGGCTGCATTATCCCTCCACGGGGTTTGAGTTACCTTGCACCTAGAACTTCTCAAAGGTTTCCAGAGTGCTAGGAGGCTACATTATCCCTCCACGGGGTTTGAGTTGCCTGGCACCTAGAACTTCTCACAGGTTTCCAGAGCGCTGGGAGACTGCATTATCTCTCCACGGGGTTTGAGTTGCCTGGCACCTAGAACTTCTTACAGGTTTTCAGAGTGCTGGGAGGCTACATTATCCCTCCACAGGGTTTGAGTTACCTTGCACCTAGAACTTCTCAAAGGTTTCCAGAGCGCTGGGAGGCTGCATTATCTCTCCACGGGGTTTGAGTTGCCTGGCACCTAGAACTTCTCACAGGTTTCCAGAGCGCTGGGAGGCTGCATTATCCCTCCACGGGGTTTGAGTTACCTTGCACCTAGAACTTCTCAAAGGTTTCCAGAGTGCTAGGAGGCTACATTATCCCTCCACGGGGTTTGAGTTGCCTGGCACCTAGAACTTCTCACAGGTTTCCAGAGCGCTGGGAGACTGCATTATCTCTCCACGGGGTTTGAGTTGCCTGGCACCTAGAACTTATCACAGGTTTCCAGAGCGCTGGGAGGCTGCATTATCTCTCCACGGGGTTTGAGTTGCCTGGCACCTAGAACTTCTCATAGGTTTCCAGAGCGCTGGGAGGCTGCATTATCTCTCCACGGGGTTTGAGTTGCCTGGCACCTAGAACTTCTCACAGGTTTCCAGAGCGCTGGGAGGCTGCATTATCTCTCCACGGGGTTTGAGTTAATTGCACCTAGAACTTCTTACAGGTTTCCAGAGTGCTGGGAAGCTACAATATCCCTCCACAGGGTTTGAGTTACCTTGCACCTAGAACTTCTCAAAGGTTTCCAGAGCGCTGGGAGGCTGCATTATCTCTCCACGGGGTTTGAGTTGCCTGGCACCTAGAACTTCTCACAGGTTTCCAGAGCGCTGGGAGGCTGCATTATCCCTCCACGGGGTTTGAGTTACCTTGCACCTAGAACTTCTCAAAGGTTTCCAGAGCGCTGGGAGGCTGCATTATCCCTCCACGGGGTTTGAGTTACCTTGCACCTAGAACTCCTCACAGGTTTCCAGAGCGCTGGGAGGCTGCATTATCCCTCCACAGGGTTTGAGTTGCTTGGCACCTAGAACTTCTCAAAGGTTTCCAGAGCGCTGGGATGCTGCATTATCCCTACACGGGGTTTGAGTTACCTTGCACCTAGAACTCCTCACAGGTTTCCAGAGCTCTCGGCGGCTACATGATGAAATAATTTTTATATTTATAATAAAATAAATAATACGAAAATTCTAAGTTCACTGTAGAGACCGGACTCGAACTCGCACCTACGGTTAGAATAATCAATTTAAAGTAAATTACAATACGTGTAACTCCGCGGTCAAGCTGGCCTAGTTTATAATTTCCATTGGAATTAGTTTAAAGAACGAGCGGGTGCAATTGAATTTTTGATGATAGTGCAGGGAAATAACCGTTAAAGAGACTAGATCAGTAACGTTAAATTAATTGAAAACGAAGGCGATATCACCATTAACAATAGCCATATTTTAAATTCATTAAAATCCTTAATTTTATTGAAAACCAAAATCCTTAGATAATTCCCTTAAGATAATTGGTAAATTTTATCCCAAAGTAAAATCTACCGCTAACTATATAGGTAATTTTATACTTCTTTTAATTAAGGTTGATTATCGAAATTAAAACAGTACAGTAATTAATAAATGGCATTGTGCTTTTATATTTATATCTGAACAAACAAAACAATGTTTTGCATCAACAAAATCCAATAGATATAACAAAAAATAATAAAAAGTAATTGAGTTGATACCACCGGATACAATTATTCTACAATTATTATTATTTCGGGTTTCATTTTCAATAAATCTTTACACTTCTTTGCATTCTTCTTTAGTGGAATAAAAATGGTCTTAAGAAACTATGTCAACGTTGTTGATTTTCTAACCCGGATTTAGCAAAATTTGTGCAGTATGTCATAACAGTTTTCGACAATAATGTCTTTCGTTTTGCGCTCGTTTCAGCCTACTTCCAGGGGCTAGTAGGCCACACTTGGAAGCTCTCTGGCGCCTAGGAGCAACAAACACAAGGAGAACGCAGCTAGCCTTTAAACACGCTAACGAAGGGTTGTGTACGAATTTCATTGGAAGAGGGTCAAGAGCCTTTACGCTGAACGTTTTACGGGCGGGGGGGGGGAGACATTTTCCGAATTTTCCCCTTTCGACGGCAGCAGGCGCCAAAGCGTCTAGCCAATGAAGAACGTACACAAGAAAATCCACGACTTTTGACGGGCTGCGTTCTCCTTGAGTGGGGTGTTGTGTTTGTTGCTCCTAGCTGGCGCTCTTTTAACTCATCGTAGGAAAATGACAAAAAACATGCATACTTCTCCCTTTTCATTATGGAATAATCTTCTTATTCGCGTATTTTATCATCCATTACAATGCAGCCCATAGGTGGTTCTTTTTAACTTAACCTTTCTTACCCTGAGAGTTTGATAGATCTATTTTTTCAGACATTTTTAATCTATTGAGAAATACTCATTACGCTTAGAAGATACTATATCTGGGTTATCAGCGTAATCTATAACACCTCTGTAAAAATATAGGATTGATCAAATTCGTCAAGGAAGATCCCATATTATAGTTAAACGCACTCTCGCAAGCTCAAAATTGGTGTTAGCGTCGAGTTCGGGACTACTTATTTTCTTTCAATTTTTTCCATTAGATAGTAGCGGCAATGAGAGTAGCGGAGGTGTCTCTAACTATGCTGTACAGCCAAAGGTAGCGGAGAGAGGATTTTCAGCCCCCTGGAGTGACTGATTTCTAACTCTTTGGGGCATATAGTTCATTCCTTCCCACATATACTTTTACTCTAAGGTTCGACTTTCACAATAAAGATTGAAGTGAGATTGGAATAGCTCGTAGCATGAGTCGCGATAGACTCCATCGCCATCTCTTTTTCATCAAAGAACTAAAAGCTACCTATGTGAGAAAATTCAGCTGGCGAGAGTGCGTTTAAGATATTGAGGAATTTCGCACAAAATACCTTAAAGTCGTAGATAATAGTCTTAAGAAGTTACGGGACTAAATTGCGCGTGTCACCAACTAATCGACTTAAGATAATGCAAATTTTAATGCAGGTTCACTTCATAGAGCCTAGTAAATAAGGTTTCAAAAATGTTAGAGAACCCGTGACTAACCAATCTTGTAACTACGAGAAAAAGCAAACCTTTTTCAACAATATCAACTCTTTAGACTTCAAATTGTTTCAAAATTTAATTCCAAAAAATATTTTTTTAAGTTAAGTGAATTTCGGCTTAATTTTTAATAATAATTAATACAAAACCCCCTAAAATCTTTCGCCAACACCTTTAAAAAATACTCACTGGCATACGTAATTGTAATGCTCGATAAAATATTTTCTTGGTAGTAAGCCTATGGCCCTTATAGCAAAGAAGCGATGAGAAAGAGCGTAGACGTTTAAAATAGCTACGGCCTAGCAAAGAGTTTTTGCATCGGCTCAATGATTGTATCGGGAAATTACAGATGGACGATGGACACCGACAGCTCAGGTTTGTTAACATTTTAACTTTTAAAGTTGAATATTAAAAAAATAGGGATAATTATATGGAAATTAGGCATAGGCATAGGTCATAGGTACAAATATCAAAAATTTATATTTTTATACCTACCTAACTCATTCTTAGGTGTTCGGAGTAAGAGAGTGGGGTTTGTTAAATTTTAAAAAAGCTGCTACTTCATGACTTAGAAAAAACTTCATTTTATTCGGAGCTTTCGGACCGTGGTCCTTCTTCAGCGAGTGACTGTTACAAGTGATTCCTTAACACGAATACAAAACCAAAAATATTTCTACCATTGGGCAATGAGCTTTAACCCTCATTTTAGTATTAAATGATATTAACGCGGAGGACCCAGAAAGGCGACAGATAGTCTGGCACGGTATCGCAACACGCGAAGAAAGTCCGGGAGTAGGGTTAAAGCTCATTGCCCAATGGTAGAAATATTTTTGGTTTTGTATTCGTGTTAAGGAATCACTTGTAACAGTCACTCGCTGAAGAAGGACCACGGTCCGAAAGCTCCGAATAAAATGAAGTTTTTTTCTAAGTCATGAAGTAGCAGCTTTTTTAAAATTTAACAATTTATAATAAACCATGGCTAAAAGTTTTAATATTTATAGAGTGGGGTTTCGCAGTTTCCTTAGTTGGTTCGGAGTTAACCAGCAAAACCACCTTGACCAAAATTTAGTTCATTTAAAATTTGGCTATATTAGAAAGTTGAAAATTTGTGGGAAAGTGTTTTAAGAATATTTCTTAATATCCCCTTTTAATTTTTCTCAATTTTTACAAATAACTAACAACGTAAGTTCTCCAAGGATTTGTAAAATAGGTTCGAAGTTGCTGCATCCAACCCTAAATTTATTATTTTCGTCTCAGTCACACTTGTTTAATACTGACAACTCATTATTCATAAAATCATAAGTAACATAATAACAATAAGTATGACAATTAACGAGATTTACAACTGATTTTCAAGTTATTGCGTAAACAAGATGTTTTCTCAGCACAGAGCCCTATAGTGTCTAAAATATGCGAGACTTCCGCTAAGCAGAAATATCTGGTTTCCGATAGATAGGCGGAATATTAGGCTAAAATGATAAAAATTAAAAATATTTTTCTCGGCGCCCCGAGCTCATGTTTTTTTATCACGCGTGATTCGCACGCGGGCTTCAAAACAACGCCAAGGCCTCTCGCGATCCCAGAACGTGCTCTCCGATATTAGGCTTAAATTGTTATTAAAAAGTAGTCATCCAAAACGGTAAGTCGCGAGTCCAAGTCACAGCTTGAAGAGAGTATCAGTGCCGAAAAAAGGTTCGGTTAGAAAATTAGCATTAAAGCAATAGGAAGTGTCATACTTATTGTTATTATGTTATTTTGATAAAATTAAAAGTGGTCAACATGTCGCTAAATAATACCGTTTCAACGCTTAATAAACGAGATCATCTAATCGCCAGCCAGACCATTGAGTTGGGAATAAATAGAGGTACAACTAAATCTGGCTGGTGCGGGACCAATTTCGTTCATTAAGGAGATTTATCAACTTTATCGTTCTACCATGGCGGCATCTGTCTCTAGTGGTGGCAACTATATTGCAATTGAATTTTTTCGTGAATCTGATGCGAAATTGAAATGTAACAAACAAACCTTTGACGTTGTTTAAAAATAATTTTATTCTGTCAACACGATCCATTTTAACTCAAGTTACGGTGAGTTAGCTAATAATTATTTATTTTTAGCCATATAAATTTACAAAATATAGATGGCGCTACCACCTAATTATAAAGATGAATTTCGTAGTGTCTTATCAGAACAGTTCCCGCGTATCCATGGCAACCGAAATCGTAATTGTAATTCTAGCAGTATTATTCCCAATTCAATGAGCCAGACAGTCATAAAAAAGGGTTTTTACTCGCTTGACAGGTGGCGGCATCTAGTGCAGGTGTATGTAACTATCCTCATAACGCTTCTTTCGTTCTCTTTAATTTTGATTCACAATTCCTGGACTTTATTCGCGGAAAATGTCAAGTTTTTAATGTTTAGAAATTTCGGTCCTTCTTTCCGTTTGCTTTCCAATTTGGTCAAACTATTTCTGCGTGTAAATAATCCAATGGCAGAATTATGAAAGCATGTGTAGTACGTTACGTTTGTGATTATCGCGCGAGCTAAAAACTATTTTATATCTCATTAAAAATTGAAATGAAATTGTTCACTATTTTTGTAAGAGCATTCTGTATATTTAGGATCGAATTTCTTAAATGATTGATTTGCTATAGAGACGCGTGGTGTGGCGCTGTAATACGCGTGTATTGTTTCGCGTTGATTAGTTTTAGTGGGCGAAACCTTCAAAACCTGTACGACGTACGTGTACACAGTCAGCTGATAAGTCTCTTTTTTAATAGATTTTTGTTTTGTTTTGGAATTTTCTACGCGCGGCTAAGTTAAACTAAATCTAAAAAAATAATAATAAAAATCAGCACCACCTTAGGCCCAAGTCATCTAGCGACTTATAATGCATTTAAACAGGTGGCCGGGTTACAATGCGTAGGAGGGTGGTGGCAAGCCCTTCATGCCACGCGAGCCAACACTAAGATCGAAACCGGACCAAATATGTTAATTTATTTGGTATTTATTCAATTAACTGGCAATTTTTTCATTAAGAAATATTCGACCAAAGTATTCGATGATTTAAACAAATATGTGATATTCCTAAAAATAGTATTAGAACACCTCTAGTAAAATGTATTTAACACTTACTACTGTAATAAGTAACGTAATTGGAATAAGTTTGACACTTCCTATTCTTTCGAACCTAACTATTTACTATATGAAGAGTGTAAATATTATAATTTAAAAATAATAACGGAAAAAATTAATAATATTTGTTCTAGAATAAGTTAATATATCTAGATTGAAAATTAATCTCAAAAGTCAGTAACGCAAGTTTCATCAAGCCAAGGCAAAGACCAGATTAAGTCGAAATTAACCTAAGTTTCGTGACAGTAGATTTACATATTATGTTTTATGCAGATTAAAAGAAGTGGCGGTAAATGCTCAGCATGAAAAGTGGATGAACTTTGCAGAATTATAAAAATGTATTAAAAGTTTATATCAAAGATCTCCGATTTTCAATACGCTAATGTTTCGTTGGAATAACAATTCACCCGTTAAACATTTCGTATTAAAGATTTAACTATTAATTATTAATTAATTGAAGGATTTGGTCCCTCTTTCAGAAGAATTTTAAATAATTTAAAAGTTAACCCCCAAATGGTTGGGCTCTTTGGTAGTATATTGCGGCTCCGGTAGCGCCCATAACCTATAATGCCAACTTCAAGTTAAGTTGAAAGACGTACTTACTTTGTCCCAGGTGGTTAGTTCGCCTAGGTTATCCCTGAAAGATGTCCATGCTAAGCACCTATAGTTGTTCAGTGATAAACTGGATTGCGTAGAGGTCGGGGATGGTTAACTTTTATTCAATAGATAAAGCTATCAAAATTATTCGTAAAATGTTTTGATCAAGTAATTTATATATCTGTATTATCCGATTAATTTTTTGATAAATTTGTAAAATTAATCGGAAAAATGACGTTTTTTTCGATAAAAAGCTCAAATTTTACGAATAATACATGTTTTTTAATAATTTTCCGAAATATTAACCGGTAAATTTCTTTGTTTACATTTTTTCCCCAAAAAAAATCAATTTAATCATGGATAATAATTAACCGTTACCGACCTCTAGGATTGCGTCCTTAATATACAGTAATAATAATAATAATAATAATAATAATAATAATCAGCTGGCTAATACCCTTGGCACCACCTTAGGCCTATGTCATCAAGCGACGTTTACGTTGAAACCCGGTGTTAAACCTGTGTTTCGGGTGGTACGCAGTTCACGAGGCTTGACCAGAAACATCCCTTTGCTGAGTTTGCTAAAGATGTGTACCATCAGTAGCCCACGGGCGGATTAACCCCTTTTGCTGCCCTAAGCGCTTTAAACATGTTGATGCCCCCTGCGCCCCTATGGGATAGTGGAAACAATAATAAACAGTTAAATTATATTTTAATTTTGGAAATGACTAAATCACACTCGGAACTTTAGAAAACTGTGAAACCGCAGAAATTTTTTCTAACAAACTTCTAGCTCAACTAAATCCAAACCCGTACCTGTTTCATTAACAAAATTTTATTTTATTTTAAACCCATTACTTTAGTATAGTCTAAACAAAAAACATTTATATGACTTCTGCTATAGCTTCAACCACGGCCGTGCCTCAACTATATAATGAAGTTGATAAAATTACTAAATTCCCTCACTGTCCCTGTATTGAATTTTTGGTCACTCGCAAAAGTTGATAACTAAATCATGAAATATTTAAAGGGATCCATCACTCACAACAGGGGAAGGCATAGGGGTCACAAAAAAACTGGTTTTGAAGCACACTGCAAGTCTGGATTTTATGTTACCCCTCTGCCTCCCCCTGTTGTGAGTGATGGATCCCTTTAAGCGAAGGAAAGAAAAAGTACTTACAAATTACCAATATATGTTTTAGCCACAAACTCATTACAATGCATTGTAGCCATCTGAACCGCTATAAATAGAAGAAAAAATGAGAAAAACTGCCGTTGCGGCGCGCGATACACGCTTGCGCCGGCTCTATGGAGACTATGGTTCCAATCGAGAGCCCGGGGCACCCAGCGAAAACGGGTGACGAGATACGAAGGTAGAAAACACAGTGATTACTGCTCGAATTTCAACCTCGAAGAGTGTTGCCAATTTTTGAGAGTAGAAATTACCTCTATTTTCTTAAATTTTGACTATGTAAGTTTGGGAATTGCGTTTAATAGAAACTTTTTTGTTGTCCCCAATTCTCTTGTTGCCCGAAGCAATTGCTTATCTCGTTTAATGATTAATCCAACCCTGCAGTAGCCACATGGGCTTATTCTGGGTAATACGACTGATGTATGGTGTGGCATCTACGCCTGCGATTTTCCAACGTATAATGGAGGAGGTTTTGGCTGATACTCCAATAGCCAAAAATGACCAGCAACATCTTCAAACCTTGGATCGGCTTCTAACGACGTTGGAAGACTCGGGGCTCCAGCTGGGCCGACACAAATGCGCCTTCGTCGAAATATTGAGCCATAAAACATTGACAATATCATAAAGGCTGTTGTACGTCTCCGTAAATTTCTGATTACAAAGGAACTCACTAAAATACCCCAAGAAAGAAGATATGAGAGTCCGGGATTTTCAGATTCAGACTGGAAATGCTATTGAAGGTCGATGGAGAACATATTAACTAGATAATGTGTGATTTCGAGTACAGACAGCGCTGGGTGCTGCATTATCCCACCTCAGAGTTTGAGTTGCCTTGCACCTCCAACTTCTTAAAAATATCCCCTTTTCCTAAATACATATGGTCTGTTTCATAAAGTTAATGTCGAATCCAATAATTAAATGTAAGGTCGATTTTAAGTCGGATAATGGTCGGTATGCCGACCATAAATAGTCCCAAAAAAAGATTTACGGTTTTAGTGTCGAAAAACGTTCGGACGTTTTAGGTCAGCATTTGGTCGTCGACTATAAAGCGACTTTTCGACCGTACCCCGACCCTAAAACGACTTCATGCGCTACAGGGGAGGGTTAGAGTTGCATTGCACCAAGAACTTCACAAAGGTTTCCAGAGCTCTTTGGGCTGCATTATCCCAGCATAGGTTTGAGTTGCACCTCCAACTTCTTAAAAGTTCCCAGAGCGCTGGGGCTGCATTTTCCCACCGCAGAATTTGAGTTGCCTTGCACTTCCAACTAATCAAAAGTTTCCAGAGCTCTGGGGGCTGCATTATCCCACCGCAGAGTTTGAGTTGCCTTGCACTTCCAACTAATCAAAAGTTTTTAGAGCTCTGGGGGCTGCATTATCTCACCGCAGAGTTTGAGTTGCCTTGCACATCCAACTTCTCAACCGTTTCTTCGTCCGGAAGCAGGTTTCAATTGTACAAATACAATCAGGTGAATTTAAAAATGGTTTATTACGTCATCTATCTTATTTTTTAAATATAATTTATCAAAAAAACGTTTGATCGTGAGTTTGACGATATATTTTTAAACAAAAACGTTTAAAAAATCGTAACAACAAAATTATGAAATAATTGATATTTATTTATAATTCTTATATTTATAATAAAATAATACGAAAATTCTAAGTTCACCGTAGAGACCGGACTTGAACTTGCACCTACGCGGTTAAAATAATCAATTTATAGTCAATTACAAAACATATAACCCGTGGTCACGCTGGCCTAATTAATAATTTCCAAAACAAGCGGGTGCAATTGAATTTCTTATGATAGTAAAAGAGACTAGATCAGTAACGTTAAATTACTTGGAAGCGAAAGCGGTATCGCCCTGTTGTGTTTTAAAATTACAAATGCGAAAACAATTGTGACGTTAAATCTATTTTCCTATAGAGTTAACCGCATGTTAAATTCGCAGACCTATTTCCTTAAAATTATAAAATTTTAAAGCATGACGAGCTCCATATAAAGTGAAAACGACCGTTACCTATATAGGTAATTTAGAATGTATTTTTTTTATCAATAATGTATTTATGTTTACTGTCAGGAGAATGAATGTTGAGTCGATTCACGGGTATTATGGTCTAGTCTTCTTCCGACGCGGGGAGGACGTCTACAACGTGCACGAGCTCCAATCATGTCGGAAAACGTAAGTTTTATGGAACCAATGAGATACCCGGCTTTAGTTAGGGTGAAGGAATTTAATGTTAGGATTGGGAGCTACATTAAAAATCGTCACAACATAGGAATTCTACGCAAGTTGTTGTTTTAATTAAGGACGATTATCGAAATTTAACCATTTCTATATACATAGTAATTCAAAATTGCATTGTGCTTTTATACTTATATCTGAACAAAAAAATATCAATTCATTATGCGTACTTCCATTTGTGTTCAAATTTCCCTGTTCTTTGTTTTGCATAAAAAAACTAATAGATATAAGAATTAATAAAAAATTTGACTTATAAATGGTGATTAAGTTAATACTACCGGATACAAGGATTAAATACGAGCAAAAGCGTTTCACGTTTCATTTTCAATCAAGTTTTACACTTTTTTGCATTCTTCTTTAGTGGAATCTGAAAGATAAAATATTGAATTATGTATTATAATATTAGATTATGGCACTCGTGTTCAGAAATTCGATAATTTTACGAAAAATACAATAAAAATGAAGGAAACACTTACGAGAGTAAGCAATCAATTGTGGAATTAGATTATCCCAAAAAGCACACTGTTGAATACGAAGTTCACTTCCAGGGGCTACTTTACTTTGCACTCCAAATTTTAGATGAAGTCTTTCATTTTTGAAATATTGTGGCCATTCCAGTTGGGAATCGCCCTTTTCTTTGCCGTTAGGATTACTGGGAGAAACAAATTCTTAAGAAACAGCATGTCAACGTTGTTGATTTTCTTACCCGTATTTAGCAAAATTTGTCCAATATGTCATTACGGTTTTCGACAATAATGACTCCGCTTCTGTAAATTTGTACGACTTGACTAAGGGCCATCCGAATACGAAATCCAATTCGTCACCGTGAAGGCAGCCCATCCAAGAGGGAAGTGGCACGGTAGATGGATGATGATTGAACTGGTACCTGAAAACTTTGTTTTCATTATCCGCTAATAAATCACTAAAAATATTCTTCTTGCAGAGAAACATTAAATCGGTGGTCAGATGCGAAAGTTGTTCTCGGATTTTAACTTTATCTTCTGGATTCTCCCAATGTGTATATAAATGGTGAACAATTTGTGGAAGGATCCCTTCGTTTTTAAGGAGCGTTTTAATAAAATAAAGCAATGTTTTTTGATTTATGAATGAATCTTCGCTGTGTTGCAGAATTTTCATCATTATCGCGAAAAAAAGCCCGTCTTCGGTCGTAGCTCCTAACATCACATCCAAGTCACTGTCCACCTCCTTAGCGGCAAGAGGCTTCTCCGGGTGAAGTGGAATGTAAGAGCCATCAATCACTGGACTAAATTTTAAAATAGCGGTGCCTGGTTTTCCTACTTCAATGGATTTGGAAATCAAAGTTTCAACCTCTAATTTCCGCATACAGTTCACGATATCATTTGTTTCTTTAGCGTTTTTCGAGCAGCCAGTTGCGTGCGCTATTGATTCAGCTACTTTAGTGGCGGAGAATTTGTCGTACGTACCCCAGTTGGTATTACTGCTCCCACTTTGCGCAATGATCCTTTTGAACAGTCCTTTACTCGATGGAATTGTTAAATGATGACTCGCCGACGCCGCGCCAGCGCTTTGACCGAAAATGGTAACTTTTTCCGGATCACCGCCAAAATGTTCAATATTGTTTTTAACCCACGTAAGAGCCAGAGCTTGATCCATGAGTCCAACGTTGCCTGGAGCTTCATCCGTGCCGAGATAAAGAAATCCAAATACGTTAAGACGATAATTCAGGGACACGACAATGACGTCATTTTCCGAGGACAATATTTGACCGTCGAACTTGTCAGAAGCCGACGTTCCTCCCTCGAAAGCGCCACCGTGAATCCATACCATGACAGCGGCCCCTTTCGGCGCGGGATCAGGCACCCAGATATTCAATGCCAAACAATCTTCTGACGTGTCTTTGTCGTCCGGAATCCACCAAGTGAATCCCTCGAGTCTTACTTCTGGCGCGAGTGCCTGAATGCAGGATTTGGACTTGGAGTGGGCGGCGAGTTTTCCTGACCACGGCTTAATCGGAACCGGTGCTTTGAATCTCAAGTCTCCTACGGGAGGAACCGCGTAAGGAACTCCTAAAAAAGCGCGCACTCTCTTTCCAAGTTCAGTTTGAATTTCAATTCCTTCAATGGTTCCGGAATCTGTGTTCACCGACAAGTCAATGGCCAATGTAATGAAAGGCAGAGCAAGAAGGGTGACAATTTTGAACGTCTTCATGATTACAGTAACGCTTTATTAGAGAGCTTCAAAGCGTCTGCAGAGGGCTACTTCAGCATCGCGACTCGCTTATTGTAGCATTTCCCGCTTATCAGGAAAATGGAGATATCCGGATTTATTTTATTGTTTAACTTACACTCAGGGGCCCTGTTAGATAAAGCTCGCGTCACATCAAGGACAAATTGATTGAGACGTTATAGACCATAAAATTTCCTCAAGGTTACCAGAAATAAATGGGGGGCGCTGCATCTACTGCTATATTGACAGCCGGTTTCTGAAATACTAAATTTATTATTTGCGTCTCAGTACAGCAAAATTACGACATTAAAAAACGATATTGTTTTCTCACTTGTTTAATACTGTTAACTCGTTATTCAGGAAATTAAAATTGGTCAAAGAGCCGCTATATAATACTGTTTCAACGCTACTAATTTTACTACGCGAGATCGTCTCATCGCCAGCCAGACAGTCGTAAAAGTAGGGTTTTCGCTCGCTTGACAGGTGGCGGTATCTTGTGCCGGTGTATGTAACTATCCTCATCACGCTTCCTTTCTCTTTAATTTTGATCGTCGCGACTTTCTACGCTGAAAAAAAAGTTTTCGTAATTAGAAAACTGCTCTTCTCCGCAGATAACCGTTTCGCTTCCTTCTTAGAGCATTTTACTTTCAATGTTTAGAATTTTCGAACCTTTTCTGCAAAAAGCGCGTGTAAATAATTATAAGGCATATTTAATAACTTGTGTAGTACGTGTGTTTAATAGTTGCCAGAGAGTCGCACACCGCTTGGAAGTCCACCAGTAGCTGTTTGCCGATTATCGCGCGACCTAAAATCATTTTATCTCTCCTTAAAAATTGAAATGAAAACGTTTGTTTTGAATTATTTAAATGTATTTTTAAGAACATGCTGGGTATTTAGAATTTACAAAAACATTTCAATTTGGAAAACATTTGGTGTCGCGCTGCAATCGCCGCGAGATGTAATCTGTATTGCGTTTAAATTTCGTTTGACAGTGGAAGCCTGTTAGACTATTAGCCTTGGCTCGTTTTGCAATTTTATCTCGAATTTTATAGAGAAGCTAAAACTTCAAATCCAAAACAAAACAGGAGCAAATTTGTTAAATTATTCGGTATGGGATCATCTAACTGGCCGATTTCTAATTCACAAAAATATTCAATTTGCTATTTGACGTGGCGAGGAAACAAATATTTTATATTCTATTGTAAAAAAATAGTTTTTGCACACTTCTAGTAAAATATATTTCACACTTATTGTTAGTGCCACAAAAACAGTTCTAGATTAAAGGAATTAATTTAAGATGTAATATTATAATAATTAAGTAACGTAATTAGCATAAGTTTGAATCTAATTTTTTCAATGATATTCTGTTTCGCCAATGACCATATAAATCATTCCGAGGCAGACTATTATGATCAGAAATTGCTCAGTGTCATACTTGTACTTATTATGTTACTTTAAATTAAAAAATAATATTTGTATATTTTCTTTCTAGCATAACGTAATAGAGAAGATAAAATCACCTAGGCCTAAGACCATTGTAAATGGTCTAAGCCTAGGCTAATACCGAAGGCTCAAGTAATCTTGAGACCTTTAATGCCTTTTATTTCAGGTCGCTAAGTTAAATGGCGTATTAGAATGGTGGCAAGCCCTTAATGTCACGCGAAATGAACCTACGTTTTGTGTTATGTTTCAGCGAAGTCATGGAGTTTAAGCTATTATGAGAAATTGAGCATGAATAATGGATTATCATTGTAGTTTTCAAAATTCGCGTTATACATAGTACCAAAGAGAAAAAATTTAGATTATTATCAGAGATCTCTGATTTTCAATAATTGTCTGCAATACCCAATCACCAGTTAAACATTTCTTTTAGAAATATTTCCGGGCTTCTTTCTCATTTCCTAGAGATCCTAAATTTCAGAAGAAATCTAATTAATTTAAAAGTTGACCCCCGAACGTTTTCGATAATTTAAAATATTGGCTTCACTGGTAGGATTTGGTGGCCCTTTGAAAATTTAAAAGTAGGCCCCATGGCATACCACTAGAGTCGCCACTGTTCAATGGGAAAATTGTAACACGTAAAAAAAGTACAAATCAAGTTGGCTCGAAAAATGGCCGACTCTTCTCCAAGTTACGAGGTCAAATAAATCAATACTACCGAAAATAAAGTATTGCGGAGAAATGCCGGAATATGTTTGAAATGTATGTGTATTCTTTTGTTTCAGTATCAAACAATATACGTTTTTCAAAAGTTCTAAAATTCTATTGAGTCACAATTTTTCGATAATATTACATTATATATTATATAATAAAACATGACATTAAATTATATATTATATGATATAAAACATTACATTAAATTATATATTGTAATATAATATTATATAATATAATTATATTACATTATATTATATTATATATTATATACCATTACAATATTATATTATTATTTTATATTATATATTATTATTTATATCAAAATAATTTTAACAAACTGTATAAAAATGAAAACTTCCCCTTAGACTTTTATAACCAAAATATTATTAATGTAATGGGATGACTAAAAGAGACTGATTTTAAATAACCACTAACTCTCGACATACTGGAATTGGTGCTAAAACTTCTTTCATCTTTCAGTTATTTTGTACACTTAACTTAGTAATCGATTTGAATACATTTTCTAAATGCTAGTATTTTTTAATTGTATTATTCTTTTTTGGTTTCAAATGTATCCACGTATATTGTAAAGAGAAAAAATAGTAATATAACAACAAACCTTTGTGCAATTTTAAAAAGTGTAAAAAACATGTTATTGCACAGAATAAAAACATTTTGAATTTAATTATAAACCATTATACATTATAAATCATTTTATTCTATTATATATCATTATATAATATATATAATTATCTATTATATACTATTATATATTATATATTATATACTATTATATATTATATACTATTATATATTATATATTATATACTATTATATATTATTATATATCATTATATACTATTATTATAATATTATATTAAGACATTCCAATACATTGCATTATATACTATTATTATAATATTATATTAAGACATTCCAATACATTGCATTATATTACATAAATAATAATAAAGTACAAAAATTCCTCCCTCCGCAGCAATACAGGTTTCACAATAAAAACGTATAATATAGATATACGTTTTTATCATTCTACATTCGGATTATATTCCGCCCTTAATAGAGAGGTTAAGTCATGGCCAGAAAACGTGTAGGGGGAACTTGTTGGAGTGTAGACGTACCTTTGTGTGTACAGCATGCACCTCCTACAAGTTCCCTCTATACGTTATCTCGCAGTTTCTAGTGTTTCCTTAACCTGCCTATTGTTGACGACGCGAACAACTCGGAGAACGATGCTGTTAGTCGATCTACTGTTGGGATAGTGCCTGGTGAACATCTCGAATCACGTTACAAATACTTTTATACCAAAAAAATCAACCATAAAATCGTGTTGTTCACGATAATAAGGTATTTGAATAAGTAACTGATACAAAATGATCCTTGTAAATGCCAAAAATTATTTGCGGAAGTTGCGACATTGAAAAGCACGCGAAACAATCAAACATATTCAAAACGCGAAAGAAATGGCAAATAACCAAAACATTTTTGGGAATTTCAAAAAAGGAAAACCCTTCGAAAATAACGATGTGAAAGTCTTCGAGAAAAAGCTAAGCACATCTTATTTGCAGAACGTACATTGTCAATGCACACCGTGGATCATTTAACACCGCTGATAAAACAATGGTTCTCAGATTTTAAAATTGCCCAATAAGTTACTTTACGGCGTACGAAATGCCCAGTAATTTTAAACAATGTGGAGACAGAAAAACTATCACATCTTTACAAAATAAAAAGCTTTCAATCTTAATAGATGAGCGCATGGACGTTATCGACTACCAGAATTGACGGGGTATGTAAATGAAAATGGTAAGGCTATAATTAAGCTTTTAGAACTAATGAAATTGGATGCAAAAAAAATGAACTGCGAAAAATTATACAATGGGTTTACAAAATGTTTAGAAAAACACTAAATTCCATTGATTGCTGTGGCATCCGACGGAGCCGCAATGTTGGTAGGAGTAAACCATTTGTTTATCTGCTAATAAAAAGGGCTCCCTGGGTCTTATGAGGATTGAGCAACTAATGAGAGGAGTTTAGAATTTCACCCCTGGAAGTGCGAAGTGATCTGCGATTCTCTCTGTATTTCAAAACTACTTTAGTGAAGAATCTAGTAGAGATTTTAAACCTTTTTAAGTACAAGACGGCTATGTCTACATCCGCGCGTTGTTCGAAAATTACTTTGCATTATCGGTCATAAAAGACGTTTTGAAAAGTGCGTAAGCCATTTTAAATGATCTAAATTATTTTAATTATTTTATAACAGTCTTTCAGTCTAGAAAGATACTAATTCATCGGCTTGCCGAAAACTCTAAAAGGTTTACTAAAGAGATAGGGCAAAACTATTTGAAAGCGTAAGTACTTAATGCACATTTTAAAAGTATTAGTATTAAGGAATAAGTTTATTTAAGATAAGGGTTTTCTTGGGCCAAAGAGCGAAGAATTTATAAATCCTTATGGCAGGCAACTAAACTAGAGCCAAAAAAAATAAGTAATGCAAAGTAGATTTCCCATAATAAATCCTCTGTCTCAGGCGATCGGCCAGGGAATTTTTCTCAAACACTATAAGTGGCGGACCCCCAAACCCTGGTAAAGGTCCCAGTTATTGCTTGGCCCGTAAATGTCCGTAGTTTTTCTACAAAGGAACGAAACGAGATGCTATAAAGAATAACGGGCCGTCTTCTGTAGTGCTGCCTAATATGATGTTAATAACAGGCGGAACTTGCCAATGAATGTTTTCTGGTTTTTCCATTGTGTATGTTCTGTGAGGAACTGCAGTAAATCGGTTTTTAATTCCACCAACAGATGGCGTAAACACGCTACAGCTACCTTCTTGTCTTGGCGTTGTTGGGACAATCATTGAAGTAGCCAATGATACCAAGAAAACGTATCATAACCAGCTAAATTGTTTCCAAAATGTACGACAAGGAAGGTCCCAAATTGTGGGAACGTAAAATTTAATTTTTATTAACAATTAAGGAAATTTTACCTACATTGCACTTTTTCACTAATATTCAAATAATATAAATGCGATTTTTTTCCGCGTACTTTTATTAGTGAACGAACGAAACATTTCCCCTGTTCTTAGATTCACTTCCAAAACAATCCAATAAATTAAACAAAACATTTAATTACAAACACGAGTACACGACATACAAATCGTAATCAATTTATTGATTTAAAATTTACAGCCATAAGCGTTTCTTTAATTTCTATATTTTTATGCATTCCTCTTCGCTGGAATTTAAAATATGAAACAAAAATATAACGTTTAACACGAATATTAGAATACGATGCTCGTGTCTATAGTTGTTAGATAATTCTATGAACTGAAAATGAAGTAAAACACTCACGAGAGGAAGCAATCAATTTTGGAATTAGATTTTTCCAACACGCACATTGTTGAATACGAACTTCGCTTCCGGGGACCACTTCCCTCTGGAGGCCAATTTTTAGATGAAGCCTTTTATTTTTCAAATATTGTGGCCATTCCAGTTGGGAATCCGATTCTTCTCGGCCGTTAGGATTCCTGAATGGAAAAGGTCTTATTATTTTACATTGTTGAGTTACCCGTATTTAGCAAAATTTGTCCAATATTTCATTAGGGTTTTCGACAATAATGATTCCACTTCTGAAAATTTGTACGACTTGATTAGGGGACATCCAAACATGAAATCTAATTCATCCGCGTGAAGGGATCCCATCCAAGCGGGAAGTGGCACGGTAGATGGATGATGAGTAAACTTGTACCTGAAAACCTAATTTCCGTTATCCGCTAATAAATCACTCAAGACATTTATCTTGCAGAGAAACACGAAATCGGTGCTGAAATGCGAAAGCTGTTCTCGTATTTCGAAGCGATCTTCCGGATCCTCCAAAGAGTATATGAATAATGAACAATTTGCGAAAGAACACCATCGTTTATGATTAAAGCTTTTATACAATCAAGGAATGTTGTTTGGTTTAAGAATGAGTTTTCGCTGAATTGTAAAGTCCGTCTTTGGTCGTAGTTCCTAACATGCTATCCCAGTCACTGTCCACCTCTTTATCGGCGATGTATTTCTCCGAGTAACGTGGAATGTAAGAGCCATCCACCAGTGGACAACTTAATACAAGCCGAGCTTGGTGTACTCGCTTTAAGCGATTCGGAAACCAAAGTATCAACCCCTAATTGTCGCATACAGTTAACTATTTCCTCTGTTTTATTAGTGTTATTCGAACAGCCGGTTCCAAGAAGGATTGATTCGTTTAACTCAGTGACGGAAAACTTGTCGTACGTACCCCAATACGCATTACTGCTCCCACTTTCCACAATGACCCTTCTGAATAGTCCTTTACTCGATGGAATCGTTAAATGATGACTATCCGCCGCTGCGAAAGCGCTATGGCCGAAAATGATAATCTTTCCCGGGTCACCGTCAAAATGTTCAATATTGTTTTTAACCCACGTAAGAGCCAGAGCTTGATCCATGAGTCCAACGTTGCCAGGAGCTTCGTCCGTGCCGAGATAAAGAAATCCAAATACGTTAAGACGATAATTCAAGGTCACGACAATGACGTGTTTTTCGGAGGACAATATTCGACCGCCTAACTAGTCGGAAGCCGATGTTCCTCCTTCGAAAGATCCACCGTGAATATACACCATGACAGCAGCCCCTTTCGGCGCGGGATCAGGCACCCAGATATTCAATGCCAAACAATCTTCTGACGTGTCTTTGTCTTCCGAAACCCACCAGGAGAAGCCCCGCATTAGAGATTCAGGCGTAACTGCCTAAATGCAAGATTTCGACCTTGAGTTGGCGGCGAGTTTTCCGGACCATGGTTTAGTTAGAATCGGCGCTTTGAATCTCAAGTCTCCTACCGGAGGAACCGCGTAAGGAATGCCTAAAAAGGCGCGCACTCTCTTTCCAAGTTCCGTTTGAATTTCTATTCCTTCAATGGTTCCAGAATTGGTGTTCACCCACAAGTCAAGGGCCAATGTAATGAAAGGAAGAGCTAAAAGGGTGACTATTTTCAACATGATTACGGTCACGCTTAGAGGAAGGCGTGAAGCTCTGTGCTTCAAAGAGTGTGACAGACCTCTTTTTCAACATATATCTTAACTCACACCATGCTTTTGAGAACAATGGAGATAAATTATCCCGGATTTTTTTCTTGTTAACTAATAATCAACGGGATCAGACTGCTAGATAATACTGACGTCACTTCAAGGGAAAATAAATTTATTTAGTGTTTCTAAAACAATGAAATCTCCTGAAGATTAATAAACATTCATTGGAGGCGTTTTATCTACCGCTCCGCCCATCCGGCTCCCTCTATATATGTATTATAAAACATGGTGCGAATATAGAACAACAAATAAATTATACTTTTGCAAACAACACTTCAAATTTGTATAAAAATTAGATACATTTTTTCTTCTGAGCTTATGATTTATCTCACTCACGAATAAGGGAGGTCAACCCAGTGAGCCACGTTCAGTGCAGTTCCTTATCCAAAGAATTGCTATCGCCATTCGGCGGGGCATCGCTGCATCCATTTTGAACACCATTCCTCCAGGGGCTTCCCTAGAGCGATTGCCTTTTCGCCTTCTCTCTATACCGCTAATGTTCTTCGCTTGAAATATGTACCTTCGTAGACTCTCGGTGATTTTCAAAACAATTTTCAATATTTAGGACGAAATATTTACAGTGATTTTCTAAAACTATTACAGTCTTTTACAGATAGAATAATGATTTAAGTAAATATATACGGATTTTAATTTTAAATTTTACATCCTCAGCAATACAGGCAGTTAATTTTGAGTAGTGATGCGATGTACACATCCTCGATTTGGCGATAATTTTGCGCCCATTGAAAACTGGCTCAAGCCTTCGAAATTACACGTTTCATTTTAGTAGCCGAGATGGATACCAGAAAATGTATTATACACTTTCGGCAATGCTTATAATTTTCCCATTAGCAGGAGCTAGAGCCGACGTAATTATGTATTCAACGGACTTTGTATTTGAATTGACGGTGTAGAATAAAGGTAGTTAAACACTTAACCGCTTTGAAATTGAGATACTCAGCTATACTATTAAAGGCTTATTTAAGTTATGTTACTCAAACGAAATCTGGAAGTCTCCACTACAAAATGGGAAAAATAAATTGAATATACACATTCACTAAACGAGCATAGATCTAGTGCAACTAGCAGCATTGAATACTCTTCTATCGAACTGCACGTTTCGGAGAAAGAAAGATTTCTAGTTACAGTATGTATTGGAGCAGGATCTGAAGCGGCTCTCAACATGTCGGAGCCAGGGCTTCGGATCTGGCTCCGATATATCCTGAGACCGGAGTCGCGCGGAACATTAGTTCCATCAATAGCAGTTTTTGAATTTTTATTAATTTTTTTTAACAGATAAAAATGTTCAATGCAGCGCTAAATAACACTTGATTCAACACTACTACCTTTAATGAACTAGGATAACCGATTGTCAGCCAGGCAGTCACAGATGTCGATTTAAAACACGTTTGCTTGACAGGTAGCGGTATTTCGTGACAATATTAGGGCTCCCACCGAAATTCGAAAAATAATTAGGGAAAAAAATATTTCACATAAAAAATGGGTAAAACACGAACAAAAATTTTTGAAAGTAGAAATCAATAGGGATCAAGGTTCAACAAAATCCAATTGTTATTTGAAATAAATTCTCAAAAGTCGGTAGTGTTTATTTTTCGGACCCAAAGAGTTTTAAATTCACAATTATTATTTCCCTTGATTTGTTGAATCAATCTCGATTTTAGGATAGATTAGGGACCTTGAAGAAAAATAAGGACTTTTAAAGTATTCTAGGGACGTGGTGGGTGACTGGCAATATATGTAACTACACCCTATTCGCGCTTCCTTCACTCACTTTACTGCCTTTAGTTTAATTTACGATCACTTTTACACTGAATATTTCTTCTCCACAGATATATTTTTCGCTTCCTTCTTAGAGATTCTTTCTTTTACTGTTTGGAATTTCGGGCCATTACTAGAAAGCACGTGTAAATAAGCCAAGGCTGGATTTAAAACTATATGACGTTGGTGGTTAATAGTTGGAAAAGAGTCGTTGCAACGAAATTTTTGAATTAAATAGAGTTATTGAAATAACAGTCCTAATTTTATACGAGGAGGCCAAATAGTAGAATAACCCCTCCCTACGTTTGAGATAAAGTTGTGTGGGGCCCATTTCTTGGAATCCGCTCGGTCGGCGAAGATAAGAATCGCCTTTGTTGGTCGCCGTCCTAAGTGCTCCCCCTTCCCACACTTAATGGCCGTCAGAGAGCCCCCAACCTTTCTTTTTAATCCTTTCTTCAAAAAAATACCGTGCCGATGGTCAAATCGCCAAACGTCCGAGTTTCTCGGGAAAAATATTTTACCTTTCGTGTTGACGAATTTATGACTTTGTTTTGAAAGTGTACGCTTAGGTTTTTGTGGGGATATTTTTACTTGTCAGGGGATTTTACTTTTTATATAATTTATTAGTGTATTTTGGTGGGTTAGTAATTGGGGTAATTGCCAAGCCAACTGCCAAGCCATGATGAAAAAGCCATAAAGCCATCTTCCGAATAACTTTTAAAATTTCTTAGTATCAGTTGTAAATCACAAATAATTGTAGAACTCTGTTGTAACAACTCGTAATTTTTGGATTGGGTAGTATAAACTCCACCCATGGTCAGCGATTGGGTCACCTACACGTGACCCAAGATTCCCGGATGAACCTTGACATCAAAACCAGGGAACTCTGTGGAAAATGATTATTATTATCTTTACTTGTCTCTCAATCCGGAATCTCAACTTAAGCTCAACTTACAGTGTTCCGTAAAATTAAAACCCTAGTATGGGGCTTGGACCTTAGGGTCAAATGCGCGTTTAAAAGAGTTCGTAGTTGAACCATATAAATATCAGTTTTTCGCTCGTAAGTCGGAGCCATTGTTCGTCGCTGCTATCTTCAATCGTCTAGTCTTCCTCTGTGGCCAACTGTACTCAACTCTTCAAATTCCGTTTCCGAAGGTGACGCATAAGCGGTCGGTACCGACAATTGTGATAAGTACAATTATAAGTTTTAAATAGCTGGCTTGGCAAATAGTGTTTATAAGATTTTACTAGTATCGGTTTAATGATTTTGTATAGTAGTAGTGTCGGGGTTTATTTTAATGAGGGTTTGGAATGATGATGCATGTGGGTTGGGATTGTCGGGGAATTGCAACATTATTTGTCAATATTGATTGAAATTGTGTAGGTGCTTAGTATTGTATTTGTTTAAGCGTTTAATTGGGTATTAAATGATCATTGGCATGGTAATTTCTCGTAGTCATTTAGCATACCCTTAGCTCTTAACATTCGATAATTCGTGGTCGTCGATTAAATGACAGCGGTTAGCGTGGCGTACCAAGAGAGGTGAGTTTAAACCGTTGCTTCGTACACAGCTTGGAAATCCACCAGCAGCCGATTACTGCACGACTCAAAAACAATTTTATTTCAATTTGAAAATGTAAATTAAAACGTTTGTTTCCAATTATTTTAATGCATTTGTAAGCTAATGCTGTATATTGAGCATGTACAAAAACATTTGACTTGGTAAAAATAATTTTAGACTTAGTGGCACAAAAATAAATCTAGATTAAATTAATGCCCAATTTAATATATACTACTATATTAAAGGAATGTAAATATTACTATAAAAAAACTCTCAAATAATACTCGCGAAAAATATAATTTATAATGGGGAGCTAGGGTAAGCTAATATATCTATATAAGTTGGCAAAAAGAGTAAAAATGAATCTCAAATGTCATCAACACAAGTTTCACTAACCCAAGGCAAGCCTCGTTGGCAAAGATCAAATTAAAACGAACCTACATTTGTCACAATAGATTCACGAATTATAGTTCAATGGTGTGCACCGCGAGTCCTTGATAATATATTAAGAAATTACGAGAATACAGGACTTTGAAGTTTGCGAAAATGTTGAGCAAGTGGATTAACATTGTAGTTTCCATAATACGTTATACAAAGTACCAAAATTATAAAAAATATATTAAAAGTTTATATCAAAGATCTTTGATTTTCCATTCTCTTGTGCTTCGTGGTTACTCTTCTTTTTCTGCAATAATAAAAAACCGGTTTTAGATTTCGAATAAAGATTTAACTATTGAGTTTTATTGACTTTTCGGTAGCAGAAGGTTTTTTTCCAAAATTTGATAGAATAAATTGAAGCTTAAGCCGATTTTTAAAAATTTCCTTAGTTTATTACTTCATCTAAGGGTTAAATTGTAATTTAATTCACTCCAAACGAGTAACTGCATCGATTGAAATTATAATAGAATTATCTTATAATCATCAATCATAAATTCGTTGCTAGATGGACAGACAACCAAACAGGGGAATAAGACGGTCTAAAATGGGGTGAAGTAGTACAATAGGATTGCTTGGCCCCTATGAAAACGGGGTCCAAAGAGGGAACTAAAGCTGCAAAAGCCTTTCTGAAGAGGCGACTAGACCTCCTGTAGCTAAAAGCTCGAGTCGGTCATCTAGGTAATCAGCGCGGGAACTGAAACTGGCTCGCCATCGTTCTCCGTCCATCCACAAAGTCATGTAACCCCCTACTTTCTGTAAACAGGGGGTTTCAAATTGCCCGATCATGCCATTTTTCTCAAAGTATAGTTTATTATTACGATATTTTTAGGTATGTTTTCAATCCTGAAATCTGTGATTTAAAAAATTTACGGTTTTGGAAAATGTATTTTTCCCTCCAAAAAGTACCAATCAAGTTGACCGAAAATGGCCAAGTTACAAGGTCATGGGACAAAAAGATGGTATTACCCAAAATAACTTTTGATAAAACTTTTCAGAAAACGTTTGAAATATGTCTTTTCTTAATGTTTAGGTTTAGCACAGCACCTTTTTTGTGAATTCAAATATACAAGATTTTAAAATAACATTAAATAATCAATAATTCCTCCATAACGATAAAGCACACTACGAAATGACCTCGGTATCGTATCCGGAGTTGTAAGAGTGCGTGCTTCAAAGACTTTCTGGTCGTAACAGTCTAGCATACTTATTCCTTCCTAGGAAACTTGCTTTAGTGTTGATATGCTGGCGCACCGTCATGCTGTAAACTAAAGACGTTTGCAAAGGAATGTAGTTCACTACTTTGTTTTGAAGAAAGGTCTGCAAATTAAGACAATGGGCCAGTAAGACGATTCCCAACCAGACCTCACCAGATGTTTAGTCTAAATTGAACTCAGTGGTGAAACTGGTGATGAGGATTAACATCATCCCACATGTGTGTGTTTTGATGATTGAATGAGAAAAAACATTCACCGGACCACGGCCAACTTCGACCGCGCGTAGAGTGCTTTAGCGGCCGTAACAATCGCTGTATTTCTGCATGATCGCATTTTCCCGATAGATGCGCCACTTATAGACAGATGTTTCCCATTATTTTCAAAGAAAAGCAGCTATTACTTTTGTGGGAAAAAGTCGGATTTTTAAGTTAAGTGGAAATTTTATAAAACGAAATGACAAATTAATATTTTGACTATATTTTAACAGTTCTGTAGCTTTGAAATTTTTCTATAATGATAATTATTATTAATAGGCAATAATATATCGAAAAGTCATGTATCACCGCTAGATGAGGTGGACAACTTAGTTTATTGCGTCATAACAGTCAACAATCAAAATAAAACCACAGGTGAATAAATAATGCATACAATTGACGTAATCTTCAGTTAAATTAAGATAATTTAAATAAATTACGTAAACAAAACAATTTAAAATTAATTATAAATTATATATGAAGTTAAGATAATTTAAGTTGATAAATTAAAATAATTCATGATATAAAAATGAATATTTTTCAAACAGTTGTAACTTCTAAAGACTTGGTACAAGGTAACGTTATTTAAGTTTATATACATTTCTCGATATTCGATTATATAAAAGCTCTTTCACTTTCTCGTATTTAGCGGAAATTGAGCGAGTAATGTTGTCAATAACTGGATGAATTCATTTCTGACAAATGATTTTTGCAATTGGTTTTCTGTGATCTGGGATCGGACAAGAAAATACAGGGCACAGCTCAAGTTTTGGCAGAACATTTGTTTCAATTAGAGTATACACTCCTTTAGGATGGCACTTTGCATGGAAGTAACAATTGTTGACACCACGAACGTAAATGCATGACTTGGCTACTTTAATTTTCCCCTGCCCTGGTTCTTAATCAAAGCCAGAAGAGGTGAGGTTGTTAGATGGCAATCGCTACCAAAATCTTTCTTTTCTAACTCCCTCCAAAGGTTAGCTATACACTCACTAATTTTAACGTAACTCGTTGATTTTCAGGGTAAATTAGGAGTGCATCCAAAATTTTCAGAAATTCCTTTGGGATAAGTTTGCTTTCTGGTACGGAATGTCTAGAATCCACTCTAGAGACCACACAATCATCTCGGTAGGCAGTCATAGCTGTAAAACGGTCAGCTGCTACATTTGAAGTGCTGATAGATGAAGTGATTGTTCCCTTTTAAAGGATGTTTTCAACCCCAAAGACAACCGCTCTGGCGTCGAGAATGTCATTTCCACCAGACATTTTATTATTTGACTTAGTTTTGAGTAAGGTTTCTGCTGAAATTCCGATAATCTCGCTCTTAAAGAATCTACTTGTTCTTGCTGGTCCTGTAGTTTTTGGTTCTGACGGCTAATTTTTTATTGCAGATTTTGAATTTTTGTTTTCAGCTTCTTAGTTTCGAGAATTTCTTGTGGAATTTCAACAGCCCCATAGAGAAATATTTTCAATCTGGATAGTAGGATCACATGCAGGTTCATGTGTAGATTCGCGAATTAAAATTCTCCTTTTTTTCGAAGCCTGGGGCTGCTTATACATTGGATACTCAGGGAAAACTGTAGGGACAGTTCCCCTTTTCAACTTTCGCTTTTCAATCCTAAAGAAAAATAAGCTATTTTGTAACTATTTATTGAATGTAACGGACAAATTAATAAAAATGCCAACCTGGTAAATAATCTTTTTCCTTAAAATGCATGCTGCATATCACACCTGAACGGCAGCTTGTATCATTCATTTGGATGTTATTTAACTATAATTTCCTAAGCGTTCCATCACTAGGAAACTCATGGAAAGACAAATCTCTCCTACTGTTTGTATTGGAAGAACAAAACGGAATGCAACAAGAAGGCATAGCTTTGATTTTAAAGATCAATTACCTAAGACATTTCTTAATTACCTAATTGAGTACTTGACTTTTTTAAACTATAATATTTCCGATAAATCGGTTTCTTACCTAAAAAGCTTTTCTTTCTTACCTTTTAAGTGAAAAGAAGCTGGACATTTGTTACATTTCTTCGAGTCAAATAGCTTTCAAATTAACGCGTTCGAAAATGGTGCCGTTTTATCAAAAAACACGTTCCCTTATTAAGGACTCGACCTTGTTACACGCGAAGACGCTTTGTAATTAATTACTATCTTAATAAATTTATATTTTAGCCTGATATTATAAATAAATATTTAATTTTTCTATATTCCAAACATTATTTACGAAAAATCTCGCAAAGAAAAGAAACAAAACTTTATATCTGAGTGAAATCGAATTACCCGCCATTAAAATATGCTTCAACTTACAGATTTCCTGTCTATACATGGCGCCTCTATCGGGAATATTTCGTCCGACTCACTAACATAGAATTTGAAACCTTTGTTACGGCCGCTAAAGCGAGGTACGCGCGGTCGAAGTCTGATATTCTGAAGTATATAGACCTCTCCAAACTTAGATCTTCGTTTGCAATTTTAACGAGTATAACGCGCGATTAAAGGTACTTTCCATGTCAATGGTATGACACCCTTGTACAAAGAACCAGTAAAGTTGTTATAAACACATTTAATTAAAAATAATTTAACAAAGAAAGCGCGCTGTTCACTAGAGTAAGGCATACTTGATTTGATTGATTAACTGATAACGATGGCGAATAAGGTAAGTGTAGCTTTAATTAGAGGTCGGAGACGGTTAATCATTATCCATGTTTAAATTGATTTTTTCGGAAAAAAAATGTAAACAAAGAAATTTACCGATTAATAATTCGGAAAATGTTTAAAAAACATGTATTATTCGTAAAATTTGAGCTTTTTATCGAAAAAACGTCGTTTTTCCGATAAATTTTACAAATTTATCAAAAAATTATTCGGATAATACGGAAATATAAATTGCTTGATCAAAACGTTTTACGAATAATTTTGAAAGCTTTATCTATTGAATAAAAGTTAACCATCCCCGACCTCTAGCTTTAATTACGAAATGCATCACTGACCTTTGAGTATGACGGATAATTTAAGATGATTAATTTGCGGGAAAGTGTTTCAAACGTTTTTAAATTACTTTAAGTTACCTTATTCTAATAGAACGGAAAATATTTTGTCAATTATTTCTGAATTTCAGCAGAGGGTGAAACCCTACATATTTATTTCAAACTTCTGATTCAATAAAATCTTTGAATCTTTGAATTCGCAAAAATACTGTGCTATTGAAGGCAGAAATACATAAGAACTGATATACATTTACATTCTGACGTCCATATTGTTGTTTTCCATAACCTCAGAACTTAGTGAAAAGTGGTCCGTTTTCAATCGTACCTACGTAATTTGTCGATTTTTGAGAATGTTCTAAGATTTTCTCGTTGAAACGTTTTATCACCTACCCATGAAATAAAACATTTTCCAAAACCGTAATTTTTTTCAATATCTATGAAATTTACAAAATAAAAAGAGTTACCTAGTGAAAACATTCAGATTGTAGATTTTGTAATTCTGGATTATAGACTTTTTAAGAAAAAATGTCACGATGAAGTAATTTTAAACGCCCAGTATATTTTGTAATATTCTGTGACTATTAAAAACGTTTTATAAAATAATAATAGAATAATAACAATGGCGTTACTCTTATTAGAGAGCCACGCATCAGCAAGTTATAAAACCGTAAAGGTCTATAAATGTACTATCTAAATGGCGTGGCAGGGGGTAAAAGACGTGTGCTACAAAATATAGTTTCGCTCTAAAATCAATTATTAATTAATATAAATTCTGGAAGCCATGGTAAACTTGCAATCGGGGGAACATTTACCAGTCATCGTCGCTGAAATAGAAATCCTCCTTGGACGTAGTTGTGTTGGACCTTTTGGGACCGGTCGACCTGCGAAGTTTCTCTAATTCATCAAGCTGGCCCTGTGATCGAAAACAATTGTCAGTTGCATAAGGTGCTTTTCCCAATAATTGCCTTTATTCGTACCTGTACTAATTGCATGTGATGAGCTCTCTTGGTCGTTATCATTTTCATTGGGAAAGGATTCAGCTCGTTGAAAGCAATCTGGAAATGGAAACAATTTACTTAAGCGATGAATCGACATTGTAGGGAAAACAGTCACACTAATTTTATGAAAAACAAATAAGCTATAAGAATTGATTATCTAATCAGAACAAAAGGTAAAAAAAAATAACAAAAAAGAAAATGTGATTATACAACAAAAGAGAAAGATTTCTTAAGTATTTTAACTTTCTAAAAATCTAAAAATTTATATAAATTATAATAGCCAAAATCTATGTTATTAGGAATGCACCGATATGGGTACAGCCGATATATCAGCTATTCGTGGACGATCAAATCGGCCGTATTAACTAAATTATCTATCATAACATTAGTGTATCCGATAAAATCATCAAAAAGACGGTTCGGTACAGGCACCGCCATACAATTTTATTCTAATTTTCCATTAAAAGAATATTTTTCTTTTCATTTTAAGTGATACCTATTTTCCATCTCAAATCAAATATTATTATTTTTTATTTGTTTACACTCGTAACCCTCTTGTCTAATAAAGGTATGATCTATAGCTTCTGAAGTCTGGCGTACGTGGCGCGGCCAATCAAATCAAATATTAACGTTAGTTAATCGATAATTTTCGCTTAAGCCGATATTAGAAAAATAGGCCGATATCTCTGTGCATCCCTAAATTTTATAGCTACTAATTATTGGCAGTCGCAAAAAGTCAATGTAAGAGCTATACTGTTAAAGATACTACAATTGTAGAAAGACAATAGGTTTCGGGCAATGGCGTTCAAAAAAAAAACACTCCCGATTGAATGGAAATGGTCAGCCATATAAGATTCTCTTAAACAAGTGTATTTTATTCATTAACCCCGCCCTGGCAATGTTTCTTTCCGCCAAAACAGTGGACGGTGGTGTAAGGAGTCTTAGGGAAAATACAATAAAAGGTAGGAACTACCGCTGCTTTTTCGTCGTGTCGTCTTCTACAAAGCCACTAAAATGCCCCCCCCCCCCCGCTCTCAACAAGAACTCGCCGTTCATCTTCGACGCCGAAAGAAGGGAAAATGGGCCAAAGATTGGATCGAAGCTGGAATAGGATATCGAAGAGGAACGGGCGGGCCGACTAAAACACCCTTTTAACTATAGATGGCGCTTGTTTCAACGAGAGGGGCGCCGCGGCGTAAAGCCGAATCGCGAAAGGCGGAGAATTCTGTCTGATCAGAGTGCCAGAGCGAAAGTAAAGAGGGGGAAACTATCTAGAAAACTCTCCCAGAGTAGGTTCCCCAGAAGCCTATGGCTTTTACTATTTATTTCCAATAAACTTACTTCATACATAGACCTCACTTTTTTCTTTACATTGAGTCAAAAAGTTCGAAAAGTAAGGAGGAACTCTTAAAAGCCCAATATTAAAGCCTAATGGAATATTAAGTTTCCAGAGGATTTCTATTTACTTAGGGTTTTTACCAATATAATTATACCTATAATGTCCTAGAAGTCGCTGTGAGTATGAAGGAGCGAAAGTTTCGCGAGATTTTACTTATTATTATTATTATTATTAAACGGTGAATTTTTTTTAACAAACCATTGCATACAGTGAAATAACAATATATCATTGGTTTTAATATTATTCCATGTGTATTATAGCTATATATTGAAATATACTCTCTTCAGTATAGGTTACCTTAACTATACCCAAAAAATCGACCTCGTGCCTGGACTGAACATAGGCTAATATTTAATAGTCATAGAAGTAGCGATATATAATCTTTGTGAAGGGTTTGGCCACCTTAGCGAGAAAGGTCCATTGCTTTGCATACGGTATTGTATAAAAAGGTGAAGCTTGTATTTCGTTTAATAAATGGAGCTTTAGAGTTGATTGTAAAGACACAAAATTCATTGCTACTCGAGCGCGACTACTAAGAATGAATGGATAACTGCAGTCTGGCAATTTAAGAGTGAAATACGTTTAAGCCTTCCACATTCCGCCCTATACTTAAGTAGCGGAGGCAGAACGGGGTCCGAGAGTAGCCGTATGCCCGTGTTAAAATCTTGGGTAAGTAATGACCCTTCCGCGAGTAAATACGCCCCCTGGAGACTAGCAAGGCGCTTCGGAATTCATCACTAGCTTCCCTTTTGATTCTACGAAGAGCTACAAAAAAGCTCAACTATCAAAGAAACAAAACAAAGAGCGAACTTTCTAAATTGAAAGTGTATTAGAATAAAAAAAGGGCCATTCAACTTATTAAATTAATGGTTGGCTTTAAGTTATTTCATAACGCGCAATAATTTCTCCGTTGTCCTTTATTCCAGCTAAGCCGTTAAATGGATTTTTAGTTAAGTAGACCGTCTTTTATTTAATATTTACACCCAAAAGATATTCCTACGTATAGATCAACATTCTTGTAGTGTTTAAAATAAATATGTAGATTTTCAGTCAATTAGTTAAGGTGATATAAATTGATATCTCAAAGCTAGTTTTTTTACGAGGTATAACTAATTACAAGTCGAACGTCTTTGATTTAATATTTTCACCCAAAAGATACATTCCTACGTATAGATCAAACATTCTTCTAATTTTTAAAATAAATATGGAGATTTCCAGTCAATTAGTTAAGGCAAGAATCCATATCTCTACTTGGAATGCTTATCGCGGCAGATTTTAGTCTCGATGTGGCTGACGGTTTTCTTGACGTCACTATGATAACTTAAAAAACAACAACGTAAGAGAGGAGCGCGCGCAAAGGGGATTTTTTATCTCGTAGGCGGGCCAAAGCCGTCAGAGTGATCTTACCATACGCGATACGGCAGGATAAGCATTCCAAATTGAGGTATGGATTCCTGGTTAAGGTGATACGAATTCATACCTCAAAGCTAGTTTTTTACGAGGTATAACTAGTTACTTTTTAGCTTAAAATTGTCAAACGCAATAGAGGAAAGTATACTACATCCACAAAAATTCGTATTACGAGTGTGAACCCGTCCACCTGTTTAAAGGCATAATAAGTCGCTAGATGACTTGGACCTAAGGTGGTACCTTGGGTATTAGCCTAGCTGATTATTATTAAATAGAAAAATGAAAGTGTTCCGCTTGAACTAAAAGCATATGCGGGAATGGCTACTGTTATTTTTCCATTACGAGAAATTTCAGTTAAATGAGAAATACATCCCCAATATTACTATGGCATACATTTTAAAAATATTCAAATGCAAATATTATTAAGTCTACTCAATAGCTATTTGTTGGTAGCGAATAGATCGGACTAGTAATGTCAGATACGACACAAATTTTTCGTTTCGTCTTTCTGAATAGAAACCCCGGGTGGATTCCCCCAGTATCGATGTACGTACAACATTACCATTTTCAATTTCAAATATTGAATTCAAAGAGTGCCATTCAGATTCCATCCCCCTTTCATTCCGAAAGGAAGAGACCGAGAGAAAAATGAAATAGAGGCCAAAAGGGAAATTAGAGAAAGTGCGGCGAAAAAAAGGTAGCTACGTCCGTCGAGTCTACCTGCGATATCCTTCCAATCAGGCTAAAAATATTGCTATTTCGATATGATTCTGCTGTAATGGACGGACGGATTATATTGGGACCAGACTGAAGCAGTAGCATTTCCAGCCATAGCAACAAAAAGACTAAAAACATTCCGACGCCAAGAACTGGGTCATCTACGCTGGCTTTACTATTTATACAGGGTAGTTCAGAAGACACCGAACGAGGGAACATACGGAAATCTTTATCGGAATATTTAACGTACTCTAAACAGAGGGTAGCAAACTCCAAATGACATACTCTAGCTAAGAAACCGTAAGGAGCACACAAAATTCTATATTTAGTCTATTATGTAAATACCATTAATTGTTAGCAAGAAAGATTTCGTTTTTTCTCAAAATGTAAAAATAAAACCTATTGGGAATCTTTAAATGTTTTCTTGAAATTCCGCCAGTTTATCCCGCTAAGACCTATCAGATTATATATCTTAGATTTTAAAGTAAAAACCATCGATGCCTACAGCCTACTCGAAAAGAATTCGCCGAATTCGGGAGATAAATAGCTTCCGTTCGGCATAAACACGTCACGATGGGTTGGAAATGAAAGGGATTTGATGGAGCGAATATCTCCGTCAACTTCGCTCGACTCGATCCCAATGGAGCTTCGGATCAAACAAAAAGGTACGAACCTTATCCAGGTTGGAACGACGGATGGACCAACTGGGCAAATGGAGAGATTCATCTTCCCACAGATACGAATCTCGCGGGGATTTGGCCGTTCAATTTCAAAGGGAGCTCGGCGAGGAGGACCATTTTGAAAGTTAATGAATGAGCCCTTTGATGAAATTTAGAGAAAAGAGGAGCCACGATAAGACGTCCTCGGGTTAAAGCCATTACTCGGCCTGCTTTCCCGCTCCGAAATTATTTCCTCGTCATTCGCCGGTGCTTCCTCCTGTCAACGGTGGAAGCGCTCATATTTTTGATATTCACTCGACGACTAGGCGACTTTCCCTATAGCTCAAAAGCGGCTTTTCACCGGGATAAATACGACTAAATAAAGTCGTATTTACCCAAAGTCCTAAGCGCGGTTTGAATATTAGCTTTGGATAAGCGTGGTGCGGACCAATTCCCCGAGTGACCCATTCGCCGACTGACGGATTTAAACGGTTCGCCGCGACAAATTGAAAAATCGAAGATAAACATTTTAAAATTAGGAAATATTAAAATCATCTTTAACGAGGTATAGACCTTTTGCGGCGTCTGAAATTGAAGCTTGTAAAAATGTTCTGGTAGCCCTGTTGATGAAAAGCTGTTTTCCATACAGTATCTACTATCCTACTGTTAATTCTATTAGTTTTTAAAAATAGTTGTAGCGTGGGATATCACTTTTAGGGCTTTGTGATTTACCAATAATTTCCTTAGTATTTAAGAGACCACAAATATTAAAGATAAGCTTAATTAGTTTTTATGTTTTATGAGTTAAAAGATTTAAGGATCAAAATTAGGAAAAGTACACGGGCTAGAATGGAAAGGCTTAGAATCTACAATCGCTTACGTGGTCTGTATGTCTCTGCTACAATGTAATCATGTAATCAGCTGGGATTCCCCTGGGAAGAATATTATTTTTTCATCCTACTGATAGATCCTACTTAAGGTGATATGGGGGGGGGGGGGTTACCCATAGTGAAGGTGACTTGGGGGGGGGGGGGGTCTTAACGGGGAAAATAATAAAAATGGTAGCCCCAGTCGAAAGCGCCGCAAATTATCTATATATGGTAAATATGCTTTTATTTTGAAGGTTTCTTTAATAAAATAATATACAGGGTCTTTTTTTTTGCTCGGAAAAGTGTTTTTTTTTCAAAAACTATTTATAGTACCGATTTCAAATTTGGAAGGTCAATTCTCTATACCGGGGGACATCAGTTTGAGAAATTTGAGCGTTTTCGGTAATGTTTTTCACCAATTTTGAAAAATTATTTTTCGACCACTAGGTGCGAGATAAAAAATTTCTATTATAAAGTTGTAGGCCGTCATCGAAAACCCTTAAAAATTGTTCACTCGACGAAAAACAATTTATTTATCAGTGAAAATTCGAGCTTGGAAAATTTACAAGTTGGTGAAGCCAAATTACGATTGTTTGAAACGATAATTGAAACCGAATTACCTAATCCAGTTGAAACTTTGGTTAAAAAAACGACCGGATTTAAAAAACACGAGGCTATAGGTCAATCCTAAACATGCATTGGGTATTTAAAGGAAAACTTTGGGAGATTATTATCAGTGTTTGATAATATTTCGTACAATGCCTCGTTATTCAGTAGCTGAGCGTACCGAGATAGTTGCCATTTACGATGGAGAAGCAGCGCAAAACCTTAGAAGAGTGACTGAAATCTTCGCAGAAAGACATCCAAATGGAGCACCATCTGTAAATACAGTAAGACGAGCAATTCACGATTTCAATCAATTTGGTCACTTGCAACCTAGGTTTCGCGGATTGGGTCAACCGGATTTAGACTTCGAGAACAATGTACTCGCGTACTTTGTGGCATATCCTCGTCACAGTTGCGCTAACGCCGCTGCTGATTTGGGTTGTTCTGCAAATCGTGTGTGGAAAATTCTTCGTAAGAATCGCTATCACCCATACAGAGCTACGCTCCACCAAGGACTAAATGACGGAGACCATCAAAGACGTTATGAATTTAGCAACTGGTTACTAAATGCTGTCCAAGAAGATAGACAATTTTTGCGCCATGTTTTGTTCTCCGACGAAGCGTCATTTTCTAGAGATGGGCCCTTTAATCATCAAAACAGCCATCTTTGGTCTGACATCAACCCACATTGGGGTTTTGAATATCATCACCAGGTTCAATTTGAACGGGTCAATGTTTGGTTGGACTTGTTGGAAACCGTTTGATTGGTCCCTTTTTCCTGCCGACGAACCTCAACGGCCAAAGGTATTTACATTTTCTACAGAACGAACTGAGTGACGCAATCGACGACCTTCCATTCGCTGAAAGACGTCAGTTGTGGTTTCAGCAAGATGGCGCCCCTCCGCATTTTTCCCGGCAAGTAACTGAGCACCTCAACAACGAGTTTCCTGAAAGGTGGATAGGGAGAAATGGTCCAGTGCATTGGCCAGCAAGGTCACCTGACCTAACACCGCTGGATTATTTTCTCTGGGGATTCGTTAAAGCAAAGGTATACGCCACGCCCATTGAAACTAGGGAGGAACTCATTAGACGAATAATCAGTGCTTGCCGAGACGTCACACCAGAAATGGTAGAGAAAGCGTTTGAGAACTTAATTGTCCGCGCACAAACCTGTGTTGCAGCCAATGGTGATATTATTGAAAATGTTATGTAAAAATTTATGTGAATAAAATATCTGCATTTAAAAACCAAACGTGTACATTTTTTCAAGTGTGAAAACTCTACTACGTTTGTATTAGACTTGTTCCCTTTTCAATTATCGTTTCAAACAATCGTAATTTGGCTTCACCAACTTGTAAATTTTTCAAGCTCGAATTTTCACTGATAAATAAGTTGTTTTTCGTCGAGTGAACAATTTTTAAGGGTTTTCGATGACGGCCTACAACTTTATAATAGAAATTTTTTATCTCGCACCTAGTGGTCGAAAAATAATTTTTCAAAATTGGTGAAAAACATTACCGAAAACGCTCAAATTTCTCAAACTGATGTCCCCCGGTATAGAGAATTGACCTTCCAAATTTGAAATCGGTACTATAAATAGTTTTTGAAAAAAAACACTTTTCCAAGCAAAAAAAAAGACCCTGTATATGGTAAATATGCTTTTATTTTGGGAAGGTTTCTTTACAGAAGACATATCCGCCGTAATAAAATAATAGGATTTCCCATGCACTCATACTCTTAGGGAATAGCCTTATAAACGCGCTTCTAAACAGAAAACGGAGAAAGTTTGTGAGCGGCCACTTTTCGACGCTTTAATAAGGCGAAATTAGGAGCGACTAAAAAGAAGGGATGGCTCGAATAACTCCTAATCTCGTCCCGGCTCCTGGCGCGGCAGACTCGCGAAGAAGACGCTAATAAGGGAGTAATATCTATTTTACGGCTTCTCACAGTTTCCCCAAAAATCTTTCTAGTTGGTCGGCTATGGAGGCCGTTGTCGAGGCCGTCGCTCGAAGGGGGGCATTCGCCCACCCCCGCTTTATTGCCCGAAGAGAATAGGGAGGAGGAGGAGGCGGAAATTACGTATGCCCTCTTAGCTCGGTCAGAGTATAGATTTATTCTCGCTTTGTCCTTACGGAAGCTTTTAAGAGATTACGCGAGCAAGGACCCGCTGACATTATTTGTAAGATACTGGCGCGACCCTCTCCGTAGGCGAAAGGGTTTGCCGATAGAACGCCACGTTTGCCAGAGAGACGGCGGATGACGTTCACTTCGAACGGAGCGCGCACACTCTACGAGAACCAGATGTCGCGTAAGGCGTAAGACTGCTGGCGCGGAAAAATCTATCATCTCTTTAATACAATGTATAGATAATAACCGTAGAGGTACCCTTTAAAACTATTAAATAATAATTATAATTCCATTTATTCGTAAAAATCTCAATTTCAAGATATTTCATTTTATAAGCTATATCGTACAGGGTTCGTACAAAAATTCCGGAATTAAAATTCTCTGACATTTCCAGGTTTCCCTGACTAAATTGCCAAATTTTCCCTGACCATTTTTGTAGAATAAATGCATTTTTTGAGGTAAATCTTGAAAGGTATTAATTTATTTGCCTGATTTTTTGGGGTCATTTTAAAATTCCCTTACTTTTTTGGGGTCATTTTAAAATTCCCTTACTTGTTTGGGGTCATTTTCAAATTCCCTTACTTTTTTGGGGTCATTTTCAAATTCCCTTACTTTTTTGGGGTCATTTTCAAATTCCCTTACTTGTTTGGGGTCATTTTCAAATTCCCTTACTTGTTTGGGGTCATTTTCAAATTCCCTTACTTTTTTGGGGTCATTTTCAAATTCCCTTACTTTTTTGGGGTCATTTTCAAATTCCCTGACTATTCACTGACCATTGGGAATCATTTTCAATTTCCCTGACTTTTCTCTGACCATTGGGAATCATTTTCAATTTCCCTGACGTTTCTCTGACCATTGGGAATCATTTTCAATTTCCCTGACTTTTCTCTGACCATTGGGAATCATTTTCAATTTCCCTGACATTTCTCTGACCATTGGGAATCATTTTCAATTTCCCTGACATTTCTCTGACCATTGGGAATCATTTTCAATTTCCCTGACTTTTCTCTGACCATTGGGAATCATTTTCAATTTCCCTGACTTTTCTCTGACCATTGGGAATCATTTTCAATTTCCCTGACTTTTCTCTGACCTTTTGGAAACATTTTGAAATTCCCTGACGTTTCCAGGTTCTCCAGGTCGTGTACGAACCCTGTCGTAGGATATCGAAATTTGCATTTAATACTCCGATAATGATTAATACTGATTAAATAAGCTTCTGTACGTATAGATAGATTCATTATATGGAAGTTTGCATTTAATAATTCGATATGGAATACTCTTTTAAAATTAAATTGTTATTTCTAGATTTAAATAATTGACATTGGTGGAGATACACATTTCACATTAAGCGATACGTTTTTTAAAACGTCGGAGGCACGCGCAACAAAACACCAAACTAATAAAAATAATGACTAATTTCAATATTAATATCCCACTAACAATATTATCAGATGTGTCAATAAACGTTTCAACAAAGTACGCTGCGCCAAATATTAGAGTTAAAATTAATTAAAAAGATTGCTAACTTAAGGAAACAAGACATTTAGTTGGCGAACCTAAAGACAGACACGGAGAGCTTAAAAACATAAGCCACGAAGTAAAATGGTATTTAAACTTAAAAGAACAATAAAACTGATAAAAATCCAATGTAGGGACCGTACATTGAACTGAGAGAAAAAAGAAATCGCGAGGTTTACGTAGAATTTGAAAGCTTTTAAACTTCTGGGCAAATAAAAAAGGAGAGATATAGAGAGGAAGAGCCAAAGGAGAAGAAAAGTGTCTCGCGCAGAAGGTTTATCCCCAAAAGCGCCACAAAGAGAAGGAAGTGGACTACTTCCTTTCACCCCCCTGGCTATCTAGCCCCCCCCCCCCCCTCGCAGTTTCATTTAATTGTTTTAACAAAGTATCTTTTTTAAATCCGAAGAGAAAAGGTTTAATTGGGAAGAGGGGTTTACCAAATTAAATCTTTCGAACCCCCAGTTGATCGGTGAGCTCGAAAGCTCTCCAAAATAATTCGCTCATTTGCCGTATAAACGCTAGAGAAGTTTGTTTTCCTTAAACTTTGCCTTACTAACTTCGATTCGGTTAATCAATACCTTAAGATTAAAGGTTATACGACGAAACTTTTAAAGTACCGGGGAATAACAATGTTATTCGAATTGAGAGAGCATAGCCAGTTTAAATGAAATTCAGGTTAATTGTAATTAATAGCACACTGCGTTCATTATTTTTGGTATCCGGATAACGGGAATCTATAACGTAACGACTTCCCGCGGATATCTATGTATTTTGAAATTGGTAAGAGATTTTGCGATTTCGTCGGAGATTTCGCGATTTTGACAGAGATTTCGGGATTTTGAAAGAGATTTCGGGATTTCGTCAGAGATTTCGCGATTACATGACTTCGTCAAAGATTTCGGGATTTCGTCAGAGATTTCGGGATTTCAACAGAGATTTCGCGATTTCATAAGATTTCGCGACTTCGTCAAAGATTTCTCGAATTCGTCAGAGATTTCTTGAGAAGTGTACGGGATTTTGTACAAATGTCCGACCCCTCGTAGCAAGTCCATCATGCCACGAGAGCCAACAGCTCCCTACACTTACTATTCTACTAACTAAAGGTTATATGAAACGGGGAAACCGAAGAGTTCAGGGAGATAACTTAAAACTCAACGCAGAACGAGTTGTTCCGAGGGATGCGGAAAAGTAGTTATTTTTCCAAGTGAAAACTTGGTGACTCTATTTCCAGCGTAATAATTAAAACAGAGAGCGGTGAAGTCGTACAAATTTTGAAATGCCACTGTCGCGTCACTCCCTAGAGATCGTCACAACGTGTTGACAAAATAGCGTCCAACGGAGCCGCTACTAATGGAGCGGTATTAAAAGAAACAGCTGACCGCCCTGGGAAATTAGGCGAGAGCTCGCTAACCTACATCAACGGGTTGAAGGTTACGTAACAAAACAAGCCGCTTATCTCGTTCTCGGATGTGAAAATTCCGCGTAATGGCCATACTTAACTTCGATAACAACGAACCACGCCCTGAACGAACGGTCAAAACAAATATCATTGTCAATAAGACTTATTAGTTATGACTGGGGTAGCTTAATAATTAAGAGCATTGAGCACCACTATATTTCAGTTATTTTAGATAGAGTGAGAAACACATTGTGAAACGAAACCGAATTAATAATTAGGCGTAAACTGTTTTTTACAATTAACTTTATATTATATTATATTTTGTTTAAAACTTCTAAACAAGATTTGATGGGATCGATCTTTCCCAACTACCATCATATTTTGATTAAAAAAACACAGATTTATTACAATTGATTTGGTAGGATTACGAAATGTTTTCCAACTACCATAATATTTTGTTTAAAAAACAAAGATTTATGGCAATTGATTAGGTAGGATTACGAAATGTTTCCCAACTACCATAATATTTTGTTTAAAAACAAACAGATTTATGATAATTACTTTGGTAGGATAACGAAATGTTGCCCAACTACCACAATATTTTGTTTAGAAAAAAAAAACAGATTTACGCCAATTGATTAGGTAGGATTACGAAATGTTTCCCAACTACCATAATATTTTGTTTAAAAAAAAACAGATTATGCCAATTGATTTGGTAAAAAAACGAAATGTTTCCCAACTACCATATTATTTAAAAACAGATTTATGACAATTGATTAGGTAGGATTACGAAATGTTTCCCAACTACCATATTATTTAAAAACAGATTTATGACAATTGATTAGGTAGGATTACGAAATGTTTTCCAACTACCATAATATTTTGTTTAAAAAACAAAGATTTATGGCAATTGATTTGGTAAGATTACAAAATGTTTCCTAACTACAATAATATTTTGTTTAAATAAAACTGATTTATGCCAATTGATTTGGTAGGATTACGAAATGTTTCCCAACTACCATAATAATTTGTTTAAAAAACACAGATTAATGCAAATTGATTTGGTAGGATTACGAAATGTTTCCCAACTACCATAATAATTTGTTTAAAAACAAACAGATTTATGATAATTAATTTGGTAGGATAACGAAATGTTGCCCAACTACCACAATATTTTGTTTAGAAAAAAAAAACAGATTTACGCCAATTGATTAGGTAGGATTACGAAATGTTTCCCAACTACCATAATATTTTGTTTAAAAAAAAACAGATTATGCCAATTGATTTGGTAAGAAAACGAAATGTTTCCCAACTACCATATTATTTAAAAACAGATTTATGACAATTGATTAGGTAGGATTACGAAATGTTTTCCAACTACCATAATATTTTGTTTAAAAAACAAAGATTTATGGCAATTGATTTGGTAAGATTACAAAATGTTTCCTAGCTACAATAATATTTTGTTTAAATAAAACTGATTTATGCCAATTGATTTGGTAGGATTACGAAATGTTTCCCAACTACCATAATAATTTGTTTAAAAAACACAGATTAATGCAAATTGATTTGGTAGGATTACGAAATGTTTCCCAACTACCATAATAATTTGTTTAAAAACAAACAGATTTATGATAATTAATTAGGTAGGATTACGAAATGTTTCCCAACTACCACAATATTTTGTTTAGAAAAAAAAACAGATTTACGCCAATTTATTAGGTAGGATTACGAAATGTTTCCCAACTACCATAATATTTTGTTTAAAAAAAAACAGATTATGCCAATTGATTTGGTAAGAAAACGAAATGTTTCCCAACTACCATATTATTTAAAAACAGATTTATGACAATTGATTAGGTAGGATTACGAAATGTTTTCCAACTACCATAATATTTTGTTTAAAAAACAAAGATTTATGGCAATTGATTTGGTAAGATTACAAAATGTTTCCTAGCTACAATAATATTTTGTTTAATTAAAACTGATTTATGCCAATTGATTTGGTAGGATTACGAAATGTTTCCCAACTACCATAATAATTTGTTTAAAAACAAACAGATTTATGATAATTAATTTGGTAGGATAACGAAATGTTGCCCAACTACCACAATATTTTGTTTAGAAAAAAAACAGATTTACGCCAATTGATTAGGTAGGATTACGAAATGTTTCCCAACTACCATAATATTTTGTTTAAAAAAAACAGATTATGCCAATTGATTTGGTAAGAAAACGAAATGTTTCCCAACTACCATATTATTTAAAAACAGATTTATGACAATTGATTAGGTAGGATTACGAAATGTTTTCCAACTACCATAATATTTTGTTTAAAAAACAAAGATTTATGGCAATTGATTTGGTAAGATTACAAAATGTTTCCTAGCTACAATAATATTTTGTTTAAATAAAACTGATTTATGCCAATTGATTTGGTAGGATTACGAAATGTTTCCCAACTACCATAATAATTTGTTTAAAAAACACAGATTAATGCAAATTGATTTGGTAGGATAACGAAATGTTGCCCAACTACCACAATATTTTGTTTATAAAAAAAAAACAGATTTACGCCAATTGATTAGGTAGGATTACGAAGTGTTTCCCAACTACCATATTATTTAAAAACAGATTTATGACAATTGATTAGGTATGATTACGAAATGTTTCCCAACTACCACAATATTTTGTTTAGAAAAAAAAAGATTTTTGCCAATTAATTTAGTAGAATTACGAAATGTTTGCCACGAAATCTTTAGAATATTTTTCCGCGAATAATGTGTATTTTTGTATAAGTTTGAAATTTAGGTAATTTTTGTCCTTTATTCCGAGTCTATACGTATAGCTCCACGTAAATATTTTGAACTTGAAAAAATATATATAAATTCGAACAACGGAAAGAAGAAATTCAGGCAACTCGCTTTTAGCATTCCACAAATTCTCTAGAAGCCACGTCTATCCATTTTCGGAAAACTTTCTTATACGTGTGAGTTTCGGGAGATAAAAAAATAAGTTCCCCTAAAAAAAATAGGAAATCACGCTTCTCCAATAGCCTAGTACCTTTTTTATAAGCCGTCAATTTCAGTGGTGAAACCATTAGACGGAACCTACTCGGCGCTAAGTGCCGAGACTATAATAATTCACAGGGGAGGCCTTCGACTATATAATTTTCCAGGCTCCGAAAAAACTTATTTTTTGACGACGTACGCTTCAGTTCGGGGGAGAGCGCCGCCAACCGGACAAAGGCGAAAGGTGAAGCGCCAAGGAATTGTCTGACCCGAAACTTCCAACAGTTGAAAGTGAGTTTTCAAAGAGGATGAAAAAATTCGGTGGGAAATCTCGTTGGTTACGCCTTCGGAGTCGCTGTCGACGGAGGTTCGACCAAAATATATCGTCCGAGAAAAACAGCGGGCCAACGGTTCGTAAAGGGGATGGGAGTACCTCCGAATTGGCCCCTTGGGCTAGGAAAGAGCTCAAAAACCCCTTAAACCGTAACGTTGCCCGAGCCGAAAGCATTCCGAAGCAAAATCGTGACTGTAGGCCGAATAAATAAAATCTCGGTTTAAAATAAGCCGCTAAGAGAATACCTACCGTCGCGGGGGTTTTTCCACTGTCCCACCCATGGGCGCCAAATTTAAAAGCTACTATCTTTCGTAAGGTTTATTTTGAAGCGACCAAATAGTAACTATTGATCAACTTGGAAATGGGAGATTTGAAAACTTTAGTTTCATCGCCGTATCTAAATTATCGCTTCTCAAAAAAAGGACGAAATCGATTTACGTCTTCCTATTCGCCGATAAGAAAATGTATCCGTTTAAAACGCCTTTATAGAGATAAAAATAACTAATTACATTTACGGGTGTTTTCTGACCGGGAATTTATTCCGATTCACCGGCCCGCCAGAAGAGCGGTCTGGTGAAATTCCCCCCGCGCGTGGGTAGAAACGGCCCGCGTTCTGGTCGGATGGAGCGGGAGGTTTCCCCCCAAACGAGGTTTCGCGTCTTGGAGGGTTCGCGCTCTGGCTGGAAGCCTTCGCATTTTCCGCGCGTGCATTTCGAAGAAAGAACGTCGTCTCCAGGCAACCGAGGACACCCGCTCTCGCATCTCGCCATCACCCAAAAAGTGGCATACAAATATTTCGTCGACGTATTTGTTTTGGAATAAAAGTTCTCCGCGCTTCGAACATGAAGGCAACTTCGTCGATACTCGTATTGGCACTGCTGGCCATTGTCGCCGTCGACTCTTCTCAGGTAGGCTACGTTCTTTCCGTTTTTCGAACTTCTTTCCCGCTCGCTTTTACCCCCGCGGATTTCCCCGGGCCGACGAAAAAGTTGTAATATGGGTATTAGTAAGCGCGTACCACGCGCACACACCCAAACACCTTCAAGGTTCTTTACAAAGTAACAGGAAAGGGCAAGACACCGGGGATACTTGGACGTGTACGTCATTCGCGATATTTTATTTTCACGCCGAATAAACAAAATTGATGGAAATTCAACCTCGAGTAACCTGTTACCCGAAAATAGACTTCGAAAGCGTAGCCCTATACGATTCTCTTAATATTAATTTACTAAAATAATTAATACGAGGTAAAGCCGAGTCGTTACTAAAATATCTCATTCTGAAATCTGATTCATGCGGCATCATTTTGCTACGTTTTCTGACAGCGCTACGGAAATCAGAATAAACCACGCTTTAAGACTTACACGTTTGAATTGGCTTTGGGGTATTGAAATTAAATGGAAGTAATGAAAATCCGGGATCAAAATAGACTGTATATTTAACCTCTTTACAGAAGTGAGACTATCTAGTGTATCCCAATATTCAAAAATAATTAGCTGACGTTCTCGGATAAGATACTAAATATAATAAATTATTGGTGATGCAAAATATACAATTTAACACGAACTTAAGATTTGTATATACCCCCGTACCGTAAATAAAAAAAATACAATTTAACAGTAAAAAAACGCTTATTAAGGTAAGGAACATTTCATATACATCGTATCTCGCGGATGTATGCAAGTGGCCACGTATAGATGACGTGCAGAAATGGAGGGGAATTTCTCATAACGATTTGAGATAATCGTTACTAATTCCACGCCGATATGAGGTTGGCTACATACTAAATATTCAATTAGAAGCGCTTAGTATTCGTTGAAATATGAATGAACATTAATGCGAAACACGCGAAATATATAAGTTCGAAACAGAAACCAATTGAGGTTTTTAATATATCTATTACAATTATTAAAACTAGGCTGAGCTCAAATATGATGTACATAATATAAAACTTTTAAATATAAATAAAATAATTTCAAATGGTTAATGTAACAAAAGGGAATGTAAAACCAAGGGCAGATTATTCCCTTGACCCTCGTTTGATTAAATCTGATTAAAATATGTTGGCTGAATAAAGATTAAAAGTGATTAAATCATGATTAAATTTTTTATCTGGATTATTATCACATCCTCGTAAGATTAAATGATTAAATTTTTAATCTTGAATATTAAGATACCCTTTTATGATTAACTCTGATTAAAAGAAAATTATTTCATGATTTAATCATTTTTAATCTTGATTAAGACACCCTCGTATGATTAACGCTGATTAAAATAAAATTTAATCATGATTTAATCATTATTAACCTTGATCCGAAGATACCCTCGTTTGACTAACTCTTATTAAAGGAATATTATTTCATGATTTAATCATTTTTAATTTTGATTAAGACACCCTCGTACGATTAACGCTGATTAAAATGAAATTTAATCGTGATTGAATCATTATTAAGCTTAATCCGAAGATACCATCTTAAAATAAAATTTAATCATGATTTAATAATTTTTAATCTTGATTATTAAGAAACCACCGTATGATTAACTCTGATAAAACTGAAATTTAATCGTGATTTAATCATTATTAAGCTTGATCCGAAGATACCCTCTTAAAATAAAATTTTATCATTTTTAATCTTGATTATTAAGACACCCTCGTACGATTAACGCTGATTAAAATGAAATTTAATCGTGATTGAATCATTATTAAGCTTAATCCGAAGATACCATCTTAAAATAAAATTTAATCATGATTTAATAATTTTTAATCTTGATTATTAAGAAACCACCGTATGATTAACTCTGATAAAACTGAAATTTAATCGTGATTTAATCATTATTAAGCTTGATCCGAAGATACCCTCTTAAAATAAAATTTTATCATTTTTAATCTTGATTATTAAGACACCCTCGTATGATTAACTCTGATAAAACTGAAATTTAATCGTGATTTAATCATTATTAAGCTTGATCCGAAGATACCCTCTTAAAATGAAATTTAATCATGATTTAATCTTTATTATTTTGACACCCTCCTATGATTAACTCTGATACAACAGAAATTGAATTATGATTTAATCATTATTAAGCTTGATCCGTTCCCCGGTAAGAAAACAATAGAAATAAATTCCTTATTTTAAATGACCGGTTGCACTCATCCGTAAATAAAACTCGAAAGTTCACGACCGTAAAGAATAAACTAACAAATAAAAATGTGATTAAAACGTGTTTGGTGTTATAAACACGATCCGCTTATTCGCGGGCGCAATGGACGCCACACTTTCGATAGAGGCGAATTAAGAGAATGGCCATACGCGGCACAGCGCCAGACCGAAGCTGCTGGTTTTCAAAGCGAATTCGCGAATGTTCAACAGAGTTGCCAGATGGGCGGTTTTCACGCCCGATTGGGCTATTTTTCAAAGCGCTTTGCGGGGGGAAAAACTTGGGCGGGAGGCAGATTTTGGTGCTTGTTTTCGTTACGGTAAAATGTGTCAAATTGAGTGAGAGTTGAATGAAAACGAGGCGATAGTGGCATCGTGGAAGCTAGGAGCAACAAACAGAAGGAGAACGCAGCTAGCCTTTAAACATGCTAACGCAGTGTTGTGTACAAATTTCATTGGACGAGCCTTTACGCTGAACGTTTTACGGAAAGGGGGAAGATAATTTACGATTTTTTCCCCTTCCGACGGCAGCAGGCGCTAAAGCGTTTAACCAATGAAAACTGTACGCAAGAAAATGCACGACTTTTGACGGGTTGCGTTCTCCTTGTGTTGGGTGCTGTGTTTGTTGCAAGTCCAAAGGGTAAAGAATACCCAAATATTAAACCCAATTCTGTTAAAAACCAAAATTATGCTTGTTATATGTTAATTATTTGATCGAAACTTATCGCTTCAATGAAATTTTCCACTCCATTTTGAAAACAATTGGCTGTAGCAAATTGACAAGAATTTAGGCTGTTTTTCGAAAAAACCTTATTGATGGTGGGTGCTTTTTGGGCTAGTTTAATTTTCGAGTGGGCTAGGGGACGTCACTTATACCTGGCAACTTTGATGTTAAAAAAATATATATATCGCGCGCAGTAAGTCAGGCGGAAAAACTAGTTTTAGGGGGTAACGTGACGGGAATTACACCCAGCGCCGTACACCGAAGCGAGGAGGGCGGGCAGTAGAAGGGGGTGCTTCGAAGGTATCGAGTAGAAACAGAGAAAGAACTTTCGGGGGTCACTTAACGGGAGGGGGGGGGGGGCGCAATGAGAGAATCGAGTATGACGAATGGATTCCAGTTGGTAATCTAATCTGGAGGGTATAAGGCGAAGGATATCAACTTTGCTCGAGATTAATGCTAGAAACCGGTCACGGGGAAGAAAATCAAACCATAAAAAGCAACGGCGCACCGCGGATACGTTATAGATCGCCCGGTTTTTAACCCGCACCTAAATATTCGTGTCAGAAATCGCTTAAATAATACAATTACTCGATTAGTTTTTCAATTAGCCTAACTTAAATGGAGAATAAAATTTGAAATCCAATTGTACTGATCCCAAATTATACTTTTATCAAAAATTGCAATCCACTTAAAATGTATGACATTCATCAGGGTTGCCACAGTGTTTTCTCAATCAAATCCCCTGACTTCTCCAGGTTTTCCCTAACCATCTAAGGAGATTTTCCTTGACTTATTTTGGGCCAAGATTTTGTATTTTTTAACCTATATTTTAGTAAAAGTTTCCTATTGGCAACTGAAATAAAATTCCCTGACATTTCCCTGATTTTTAGACTAATTTTTAAAATTCCCTGACTTTTCCCTGATTTTTATACCCATATTCAAATTCCCTGACTTTTCCAGGAATTCCAGGTTTTACAGGTATCGTGGCAACCCTGTTCATTATTTGATCCAATGATTCAAACCGAATTGGATTCAAAAAGGAAGCGTCCTGATTACGGTTTGATCCAAATTTGTATATTGGATCAACTCCTTTTCTATAGAGCTTGAAAAAAAATATATATATGATTTGGCCATCTGTAGCAATCCACAATTCTTCCAGCCAAAACTTCAAAATAAATCGCCATTCCAATACATCTTTTGGGGCATAACAATGTATAAACGCAAAGAATGATTCAGCGAAATATTTGGCCGACAGGTGACGAGTACTTTGTGAAAGATATATTTTCCACGAACTATCGAACTCTACGTGACTAAATGTTAATAGTCGGAGTTAATGCTGGGAATCCAATTTCAAAGAAAGAAATAATTACTTTCAGGAAGAAATGAAGTTTTATGGAAAGAACGAAAATAATAACCTTTGCACCGACCCCTATCAACCTTAATTAATTCTTACTCCATTCACGACAGCCGCAGTCTCCAAAAACGTCTCAAACAATCCAATTTCGAAACCACGAACAAAAATGGGAGACCTTATTATATTCAATAGCGTTCAATTAAACGGACGCGCGTTATAATGGAAAGGCCAGCGTGCATCACGAAAATTATCGATTCATTCAACATTCTTTGATCTAAGAGTATCTACGTACGCTCGACTTAAAAAAAAGGGATTATACGGAGGAAAGGAAATTGTATACATTAAAGGAAAATTTTCCAGCTATTCGACATCAATGCCAAGTTCACTTGTCACAAACATCGCGTCTGCATGCGCAGTGCAGTAGTTGCGCGGCTTAGCATTCCCACGTGATAGCTTGGAGTATACCTAAGTTCTCTAAGCCTACGCTAATACCTAAGTTGCTCGCATTGAGTACGAATCGTATATCTTTCAATAAGACCAGTGGCATTTCGCGGCTCCTTTTAAGGATATAAATTGAAAAATGTCGTCAAAGAAATGACGTAAAAACAAGCTCGCTTAGAACTAGTGTTGTTAATTATCCGGAAAAATAAAATGCGGAAAATTTTCCACAAATCGGAAAAAATAAAAATTTAAAACATAAATTACTTTTTAACGGTTCTTAATATTTTTAACTTTTTATCGATATAAAATGTCTAATAACAGTAAACATACTACAAAACATTAATAGTGTTACATTGCTAATCAGTTTAAAGCTAGCCTAGAGGTTTAGTTTTACTTTTAGATTCGAAAAAATGAGGCGAAAATGCCGCTTTATTTAAATTTACAAACAATATTAGACTAATGATCGAATGAAAACTTTTTTTTAATTTTTTTCCAGGGCTCCCAGAGTTCCTATAATTCCTATAATTTCAATATGCTCCTATAATTTCCTATTTTGTCAAAATTGTTCCTATAATTTCCTATTTTGTCAAAATTGTTCCCATAAATTCCTATTTTTTCGAAATTTTCTAGTTTTTCTATAGCTATATCCAGAAATTCCTATAATATTAAAATAATGTATTAGAAAACAGCCTTAACGTTTGGGAAAAATTTGCCTTCTAAATAGAGCTTAGCTCTGGCTTATTTCCGGTGTTCCCGAAAACATCAAAGGTTGGACTCCCAGAGTTCCTATAAATTCCTATAATTTCAATATACTCTTATATAATTTCCTATTTTTTCAAAATTGTTCGTATAAATTCCTATTTTTAGCTAAAATGTTCCTATAAATTCCTATATTTTCTATGAAATTTCCTATAATTCCTATTATATTAAAAAAAAATACGGAAAATTTTCCGACTTACAACACTAATTTGAACCATTCTCGTTACGATGCAAATCATACAATCCTGTCCGATATTTAACTTATCACGTATTTATGCTTATTAATGAATATACGTCGTGTTTTTCAAAAGTACTGGTTTAACAGGCCAATGAGTACGTGTTTCTCTCAATTTGATTATAATTGAAAAATAAGCCGAGGCGAAATCATGATAACGAAGGGCAGCTGTTCCCGAAAGAATATCTCGAAGCCAGGAAAGTCTGCTTATCTCCTCCTCCGAAGAGATATAAAAATATATGAATATGAAGTGAAATGCAAACTAGCGGCGAGGTTGTTAACGATCCCTACGTATCGTTGGAAGACCTCCTTCCTTCTAGCGAGAGACAACGCGCTCGTCCAAGGACGACCACTTTTGCTTCTGGCCTACGTTGACCTTATAATATACGCAGCAACGCCATTCGCAAAACCCCGCCGCTTATACGAAAGGGAAATTTCGAGAGAACGCGAACGGGCGAATATATTCGAGATACGGAAAATTCTACAGACAATATGACGTGATACTTTAATGTATTCAAGGTGAAATAACTAGCGTATTCCTCTCTACTGGATATCAAATGTATTTTTTTTTACTTTGAGATAAAAAGTTTTAACCTTACCTAGATGGGCCGGTCGGTTGGCTGCTGTTAATGTATTTGAAATTTCATTAAAATGCTTATTAAGTTACAAGAAGCTTTTAATAACGATATATTGGATCTTCTTCACGCCTTAAGCTTGATTTCCACTAGCGTCATTCAACTTTGGGACGCGCGAAGGTTTTTACATTAACATTATGACGCGTGCTAGTGGAAACTAAGGCTTAATCTTTATTATTTATACAGACCTATTTTGTATTCAGAATTGGTTTGGGGATTAAAACAGAAAATGAGCAATTTTGGTACTTATCTAGCGCTTTGATCTCAGAAATCTAATTTACCTCGGGCCCTGGGGTAACTTATTAATACCTTATTAAATATATTATAACCAAATTAGGTACGAGTAACACCTACGTAAAACCAGAAGAACAAAAATGTACCCAATCAAATTACAGCAATCTCTTTATCAAAAGAATATTGTAGCACGCTTTGGCTATGACCTCCTTCTTGGGAAGCATCGTTTCGTCTTCGGGTAAGTGACGCTACTTTTCTCGAGATCACGACTGTATAGAAACGATATTACGATCCGTAACCGTCGCTTTCACGGAGTCGAGAAACTAGACAAGCTTCGAGACATCGAAGCGGGATCATTTTTCAAAACAGCGTCGTATAGAAAAATCACTTTATGTAAGGGACGGCACTAATGACGTTTGCAATGGCGCTTTTCGGGGCCCCGGGATTGAAAGCCTCCGCGGCGAAAGTTGGAAGACGGCGTACACGAATAAGGTGGGGTCAGTGGCTAGACTTCAATTAGGGGAATCATTTGTCATCTTTCGCGGCCTCATATCTGTCTCGCTTCCCAAAGAGTGCCAGAACAACGTCGAAACAAAAACAAAAGAAAAAGCCCTTCCCCCGTAAGAAAAGTTTGCCCCAATATTTGGAGAGAAACGAGGCGCCGGCCGCCTAATTCCGAACTCAACCCCTCGTCGTCATTCCTTTCAGGCCACGTTGCCCGGAGTCCAGCCGAGTTCCCCTCTTTCAATACCAGATATATACAACAGCGATCCGCTGAAACTGATTAACCGTGACGGCAAATAGGCAAAAACAACTTCCGTTACTTAGTCCGGAATATATATATATAAAAAATATCAGGAATTTTGCTCCCGAGAAAATGTATCCTTTCGTTCCTTTTATCGGATTAGAAACCTTTATTAAGTTTGGATGCTCGTATCGTCGTCTATTTTTAATCGAACATAAACCTAATTAAGAAGGCGCTATAGACCTCTTTGAAGATTGTCTCTTTTTAGAAGTAAGACAAAGGGAAAAATTCTCAGGCTAACACCCAAGACACCACCTTAGGCCTAAGTCGTCGAGCGACTTTTTAAGCCTTTAATTCCGGTGGCCAGGTTACAATGCGTAGGAGGGTGGTGGCAACAGCTCCCTACACTAACTATTACCGTTAACTTCGACAAGTTTTTATGGAAGGGGGAAAACCCCTTAAACCAGTGGGGAGAGAACTTGCAAACTCAACGCGGAAGGAGTTGTTCCGAGTTTTCACCCAGTGCCACAAGCGGGGATCGAACCCGGCTCCTCTTGCTGCGAGGCGAAAGTGCTAACCCCTACGCCACCCCACATCTTAAAAGACTCTGGACACAAACCAAGATGGCCGCGCTTTTAGGAACCGCTGGGACTCTAACAAATAAGAAATAACGCGGTTATATCAATGTTGGTATTGGGAAACGTCTGCCGACTTCTACGCCGAAAAGAATTAATATTTCATTAAGCAGACTCTGCTTACGGGCTATTTCGCGAAACTGAACGATACTCGGTCTCCGCGTTAGCTATAAGATAAGCCCTTCGTCGGTCGATTTAGCTTAAATCCCCAAGACGTGACTTCAAAAACGTTACGATCCGTTAGGAAGAGGCTATATTCTATCAGATAGCGGGGATCCTAGCAACGTATAGCGTCCTTTATCGGGTATCAAAACCGTAAATAACACGAACAATTCCGCTCGGTTCCATCAATTTGCCCGCGAAAGGAAAGTCTATTAGCGGCCCGGCCTGTAAACCAGATAGCCGGTAGTTGACACTCCCCGCCATGATGGACAACGGGAACTGACTGCTCGTCTTCGGGACAACGGGACCTTAAATAAGATCTCGCGCGAAGGGAGTTTTCGTGGCAAGCAGTGGCCATTCCCCGCTGATGGGAAACAATAAGAAGGGACAAGCTGCCGAAGAGAATCAGTGACCGACCGCTCCAGCCTGCGCGTTATTCGATTTCATTTTTATTTTTCTTCGCTGGCTGGTTCTTCCTTCCTTTCGCCGGCGCTTCTTCGATTGAGAACGGCCAAAAAAAGGGGTCGCGATAAAATTGAGTTAGCATTCCTTGTCGGAAACATATCGAGGAGAAAAACGATCCTGCCGGTAAAAAGGAAGAGCGGAATTGCTTACACGCCACTGCCAATTCGAACCTTTTTACGCGGAATGTTACTTCTCTCCTTTCATTTATTTGGACAGAAATAAAAATAATTGGAGATTCCATTCACTATTTAAAAATGTCACCTCGATTTATTTTTAAATGAAGCGCGATGGAATTATAATAACTAGTAACTAAAATGACGGGATACCGGTTCTGGAAACCAGGGTTGGCAAGAGCCAGCCAGACTGGATTAAACCACCCTGGTTTAAGCCGGATTTAACCACCAAATAAAATCCATGGTTAAAACCACTTATTTTTTATAAAAAAAATTGAGAACTTAATTAGAAACATTGACAAAACTTAACCTTCACTTTTTGTCGCGAGTAATGAGAGCTAACATATAAGCAATTAGGGTATCTTAAAATTAATTTTGCGCGTGAAAATACGCTGCCATGTTAGGGTATAAAAGCGGGTAAATAAGTCTGCTATACCTCACAATGTAAAGGTACTGTCACGCGCAAAAACGTAATTTTTAAATCGGGAAATTTGAGCAATGAGGGCTTGATATAAGGAATTTGATCATTTTTTAATAATGGTTTTAACCGGTTTAAACCACCGGTTACAGCCGGTTTTAACCATACTGGATTTTTCAATTTTAAAAAAGCCGGTTTTTTGCCAACCCTGCTGGAAACGGATTTGATCAAGTTCCGGGTTTCAACCGCGACTTACTAACACACTAACACACCGATTTTGTTGAAACTCGGGGGTTTGCCCACCTTCGTGTTACTTGAAAAACCCTAAAGGGAAATGTCTACATAGGCAACTGTTTGGCCATGGCAACCAAAAATGTATTGGACAACACGAAATGGAAATTTTCCCATTGAAAATAACATGGGAATCTGAACCCCTGTAAAAAACTTAAATTTTTGAAAATGCTAAAAATAGAAAATATAAATAAAAAAATAAAGATAAAGTTCGAAATTGAATGAAGTTTTTGGTTAGATTGCCACGTTATTTTCGATAAGAAAATTTCCATTTTGCGTTATCAAAAACATTTTTGGTTGCCATGGAAAAACGGTGGCCTATGGAGACATTTCCCTTTAGGGTTTTTCAAGTAACACGAAGGTCTATACCAAACCCCCGAGTTTGAACAAAATCTGTGCGTTACACTTCGGGTCGTCTCCTTGTTAGTTTATTTCCGTACGAGAAAACACGATAATGACACGAAAACCATCAGAAGCGCAATCTTAAAAGCCTAGGTTTTCTTCTGCCTGTCCCCCTTAAATTAACTTGCCTGTAAAGCAAATACCCTGGTGGTAGGCCTACCGCTGAACATGTTGGTCCACCACCAGGGTATTTGCTTTTCAGGAAAGTTAGTTTAAAGTGGGACAGGCAGAAGCAAACCTAGGCCTTTAATACCAAAACGGATACGTAGTCGAAAGAATATCTCTTTTACAATGTTTCGAAATTTAGCGCAGACAGATGGTACACATTCCGTAAATATATGGAACGGTATTTTGCGGAATCATTTTAAGAAACTTAATCGAAAAGGCTATTTCCCCATTAACAATAAAAGGCCCCTCGAGAAGGAGCCATAAAGATATCGGCACGAAGTAAAACATCAAGGAAGAAACTTTCGGAAGATTTTCAATAACGAAATGGCCCGACGTACAATTTCCGAAAAGGATCATATCGTTAACGAACCACTTTAAAAGCATTTTTTCTCCGGGTTAAAGCAAAAATCGGCTCGGAACGGCCGCTAGAATGGCACTCTCCTTTAGGGGCAGAATGAGGGGATCGCGATTGCCGGCAAAACCAAGTAGTCAATTTATTTAGTTGCAGCGGAGGGGCCCTGTTTGTGGCGTCTCGAACGCGGGTTCATTCCTGATTTCGCCATTATCCCGACCACCTTCCTCTCCGGCTCTCCCAAAAACAGCGTTTCCACTTCCATCCGATCCGTTCTTCCTTCTCGACAGGAATTCGTGTTCGATGGCCGATTCGGATTGACTTTCCCCTTCACCGTCCATTTCCGTAAATACACTCGACTAAATTACACCAGCGCCCCTTTCTTCAACTGGCAGCTCGAATAAAAATGATCTTGACCTAACCGAAATACCCACCCGTTTAGTAGCTGCAGGGACAGTCTTAAAAGCCGTTTCGGACTTCTTAAAAACCATATCGACGATAAAACAAGCGTTCCGATGTGGAAAATGCCACGTGGACAATAGTGAAAAATTCCGGCCTGGACAAAAGTGAATTTAGTGGCCAATAAATATTTTTACCTTTGGGTTCAAATATTTTTTTATTATTATTTTATTATTTTCTAAGGTAAAAATATTGAAATTTCAGATTAAGGCAAATATGAAAGCATAGGAATGGTCAGATTCAGATTAACATTAGAATAGGATGTTAATTTGTTTTGGAATAATTAATTCTAACATTGAATTAATTACTTTTTAAGTTTGAAATGCAATTTTTCTTTATTAGCCACTGTGTGTCACTTTTTGCCACTTTTCCACTATTTGTCGCTTTTTGCCAATTTTCCACCATTTGTCAATTTTCCACTATTTGTCACTTTTTGCCAATTTTCCACCATTTGGCAATTTTTCACCATTTGTAACTTTTTGCCAATTTTCCGCTATTTGTCACTTTTTGCCAATTTTCCACTATTTGTCACTTTTTGCCAATTTTCCTCTATTTGCCAATGGCCTGGACTTTCCTCCAAAAAGGTGACCTTTTAGGAACACTGAGATAAAATGTGACAGATTTTAATCCTAAGAAATTTTTTAAAGAAATGACAGAAAGGCGGTAAATCCTTCGTTTGCGGTAATGCTCGGACGAATTGACTTTCGTAGGCAATCTCGTAAAATTATCTTCGACTTAACTCGGCAAACAAATCCCATTATAAAGTCAAACTTGGAAATTCAATTGGACAAAACGATAATCGGCGCTCGCGGTTATACCCAAGAGGTGGAACGCCCAAAAATTGCGAAAAGACGGTAATTCCGGCGTATAGTCTTCGAAATAAATCTATCGCAATTTCATGGCCGGTGAAAAGTGAACTTAATGAGAGATTGCCTCGGCGCAATACCTATCCCATTGGGCCATTGGATATGCCGTCTCTACACAAACTCTGGCTCGGTTCGGGGAGGAGGAGGAGGAGGTATAAGGAGTCGCCTCCGTTTCTGGAAGCCGGGGATGGATGTTAGCAGGAATCGATGAGCTTTGCGGGGTCAAACCGAATATTTTCTCTTTTCGAGGCAGAGAGAGTCTGAGCGGCGCGGCGGCCGGGGAAGTGTCTATAGGAGGCTCGCAAATAGAAAGGAAGCGAGGGCCTCCGGAAAATGGATCCGTTTACACTGGACTCGGGGATTTCGCTTTGTTAACCGGCCGAATACAAACACTAAAAACCCGTATTCTTTCTAAATAGAGTACCACTCCGCTACAAATGAAAATATACGCGTGGTCGAGGAATACTGATATCAAGTTACTTTCCTCCACTATTCTCTTACCTCTACGCGGTCATTTCGCTTACAATTACTAGCATCGAAAAAGCTACCGCGGTTAATGGCGTAAATAATACGATTCTCCAACGATAATTAGCGTTAGTTAGTTCCTCGCTCCAGCTTTAACGTTCCGTACATCGACTTAATCAATGAAATCGTGTCTATTGAAGCCTATGAGAAAACGGCATTGATTTTCAGGGAACATATCTCAACAACAAAGCTCACATGGTTTGAGCGTAACTTTACGAACCAATGCCAACCTAACCCTAAAAATCCAACACTCAGTGCTGATACTCAGAGTTAGCATAAATTTTAGTGTAAATAGTGACTAGCCACTTTGAAAATAGTGACCAAAACGTTACTGAAAATGATCAAAACGTCACTAAAAAGTGATTTCTTAAAAGTAGTGTTTTCTTATATTTTCTTAAACATATTAGAAATTGAATTATAGGGGTAGAAATAAGATAATCGATCTTGAAGGGAAAATATCATATTTAAAAATAGTTATGATATATCTGAGTTAAATTATCAATTTTTGCTAGATTATTAGTAACGTTCCCTATGAAATTTCACTCTGAAAAATATTTTTGTAGAGAAAACCTATCAAATAGAAAAAAGTGACTTTTAGTGACCAAATTTGAAAAAAGTAACTTTTAGTGACAGATTTTAAAAAAAGTGACTTTTAGTGACAGATTTTAAAAAAAAGTGACTTTTAGTGACAGATTTTAAAAAAAGTGACTTTTAGTGACAGATTTCACAAAAGTGAATTTTAGTGACAGATTTTAAAAATGACTTTTAGTGACAGATTTAAAAAAAAAGTGACTTTTAGTGTAAATGATAGCGTCTGGAGAAAGAATATCTAATTGACGACGCTCTGTGGCATTCCGCAGACAGTGGCTAGCTGGTTCGCTAAGGAAGAAAACGCCGTGGAACTATACGTACGAAAGACACAATGAAACGGAGACTTCAGGCTGGCAGCGGGTGGGGCCCCGAGAAAGCAATTTCACAGAAATCGCGGTAAGAGGAGTTGGGCTTCTTCATATTATATGGACATCCGAAAAACATCGCCGGTAGCAGCGCGTACAACTTTCGTACTTCCTTTCAAAAAGGCTTCGCGGAGTTCTACTTTCTCGTACGAGCGTATCCCTCCACGCGTTCGGCCAAGCGTGACCGAAAAGGGAAGTATAGTATAGTCGGAACGAGAAAAAAGGAATGGCTCCAAAATCACCGATAACTTTCGATTGAGTAAACACATCCAGGGGCTTCTAACGGCCGATCATATATCTCGTTCGGGGATGAATTATGCCCCGAAACGACGAAATCGCGTCTTCCCCGCCGCCATGAAAAATAGGCCCAGATTGCCCCGAAGCTCAATTGACTATTAGGTTATCTTCCCTCTCCCGTCCGCCCAACTCGTGTTATTTCGGGCCCTCCACGTGAGATATGTGCCGCACGTAGCCAGAGGGAAAACGTGAGATTTCGTTTGTAACAGGCAAAAGTGGAGCCGTTACGGCTATAATTTAAAATTCCCCGCCAAATAACATACCGGCAGATGGTTACGAGCTAGATGAGAAAAATATGTGAGATACCCAAAATGGATTTCCTATCGATTTTTAATTTTATTTTTTAGTTATGATTCTTGTTGACCTGATATGTCACGTATATGATAGGATATTTTGCTCTTAAAACGCGATGAATCGTGGATAATTACCGCAACTAATTTTGCAGCAAGAACCTATTTAAAAACATAGTTCGTAAATATTTCAATGCCAAATAACAAAGATAAAATAACCAATAATGACTGGTTGCGGCTACTTGTGCGACCATCAGTAGTAAAGTTCTACTACCCAAGCTTGATTTGTCACCTGTCCGGGATGTGGGACGCTGGCGTAGGGTACCTCCGGTGGTATGGTCTCTGTTACTAGGTACACCGGGCTATAAATTCCGACACACTTGTGCATAAATTACAAGTATAAAAATAAAACAACGTTTTTTTATTTTGCACAATATTTCATTTTGCATTGTTCCCCTGACGATGGCCTAAATAAGCCGAAACTATCGCCGGTCTTTGAAAATACTGATTGTGCAAAATAACAGTTGTTTTATTTTTTAACTTGTAAGGAATAATGATTAATGAAATTAAAAACGACTTCGTTATATTTGCATATTTAATAAAATATTTATGATATTTACAATGAAAGTCCGACTAGTTTCGTCGTACCTAGCATGACATCTTCAGGGACTACTGAAGACTACCCTGAAGATGTCATGCTAGTACGACGAAACTAGTCGGACTTTCATTGTAAATATCATAAATATTTTATTAAATATGCAAATATAACGAAGTCGTTTTTAATTTCATTAATCATCAACTACGCATATTGAACTTGCAAACCTCCTAAGCCGTAAGAAATAATGTTTATAATATCTAAGTAACTTGTAACAGAAAAGGCATCGTTGGTCTGATGATAAAGAGCCCATAAACATCAAGAGTAAACAACGACGAACAAAATATGGATAAATTAAACTTGGTTATAAGTATATTCCCGGTGAATATATTACTTAAGACCAACTAACCAAACAAATTTTAGCAAACCGTTTGCTAGGACTTTCCATATAATCCAGTTTCTTATTATTCTTAAAGATGAAACCAATACCAAAATTCCCGGAGTTAACGCTTAAAATAACTTGGTAGTTTTAGACGACCAATATCAGAAAATAAAAGGACAAGTGGATACACGACTCCCTTTTACGGATCGATATTCGTTTTTTCTTAAACGACAAAATCATAAATTGGATAAAATATTTTTCGGAATGTGTTCTTGGGAGAACGAACTAGGCTAGAAGTCTAATTTCGAATATCTTTCATTCCTTCCAACAAAAATAAGAGTCGAAAAATGAAAGGGGCAAAAAAGCGCAGTATCAATAACATCTCCGATATTGGAAAAGGGACGTGTTTTTCTTTGACGCGAGGCGCTAATAACCATTGAAATTCATCTTACGGCATCTTTCGGTCGCGATACGATTCACCATCGACTGAATTTTTTTAATCTTGACGCTTTTGGCTCGGAACGCCAGAGCAAAGAGTATTAGGCGCCTCGGGCGACGGGAAAAGGATCAAAATCGTTCCCCCGACATTCCCTCTTCCCAGCGAGCGCCGAATAAAGGATACGTCGAGAATTAGACCCCCCTCTCGTACTGGGAACGCGCTGACAGTCGCGTTCAAAATAACGCTATTATCGAAAGGGTGGAAGAAGAGTTTCGTATTCTCCGTAAGACACCAGGGATTTTTAAAGAAATATGTTTATCATTTCGAAATACATCTTCAACCATTTATGATCTACCGCGTAAAAATGACGCCTTTTTCCGATATTTTTTGCAATTTGTTTTAATTTTTTTTATGGCTTTGGGCATCTTTGTTTAGAACGCCTTTGCGATTTTGCGGAATTTAAAATGCATGGGTTATTAATATTTCAAGGTAAGACACTTTTTTTAGAACGTTGAAACGGTATGATTCCTTCTCTTTTTACCCGGTAATAGCACCGTGAGGTGTTTGATATAATTCTAGCCAATGGAGTAGTATCGCTCTGTAGCTTTGGGCTATGGCTGCCATTTTGAGGGCAGTCTTTTATCTATAGGAAAAAGCATGGGTGACGTCGACATACGTCACGGCGATATTACTCTATACCTTACTTGCGTAGCTAAAATGATGGAAAAATCTCGTGGAATACCGAACGAAAACGAACGATGTAAACGACTTTATCGGAAGAATTTCAAATTTGGAGAAAGATGCCAAAAACGAGTACGACGTCATAGCGCTTTCCGGAAGCGTTGTTGACGTTTTAAAAAAATATGAAATGTAATATCGGAGTAGAAAATTTTCGAAGTAGGGGTACTATAAGACCTTATGTAGTAGCGAGTATACACTCGTAATTTAAATGGCACGTTGAGTTAAAAGTGATAACTGTCAAATTTCGTGGAATCTGAGATAAACACACCGATGTGAAATTACTCCGAAAAGGGTATAAAATAAAACAACTCCCTATAAACGTCATCGCTCCAATGCGATGACCAATACCAGGGTTGCCACCAAATTTTCAGATTCAAATTCCCTGTTTTCCCTGACCATTTTAAGATATTTTCCCTGACTTATTAAGGCCAAAAGTTTTCTTTTATATTTTACTTTTACCAGAAGTTCATAAATTTAGATGGACTTATATTTCAGTAAAAAGGTTATTGCAATGTTGAAAAAATTAGCCAAACATTCAAGGAAATAAATGATAATCGTGGAATTTGTCATAGATCTAGAGTTAAATTACCTTCAAAAAGTGCCAAGATAAAATTGAATTCCCTGACTTTTCCCTGAATTTTTACCAATTCTTAAAATTCCCTGACATTTCCCTGACTTTATAGGCCCATTTTTAAATTCCCTGACTTTTCCCTGAATTTTTACCAATTCTTAAAATTCCCTTACATTTCCCTGACTTTATAGGCCCATTTTTAAATTCCCTGACTTTTCCCTGAATTTTTACCAATTCTTAAAATTCCCTGACATTTCCCTGACTTTATAGACCCATTTTTAAATTCCCTGACTTTTCCCTGAATTTTTACCAATTCTTAAAATTCCCTGACATTTCCCTGACTTTTTAGGCCCATTTTTAAATTCCCTGACTTTTCCCTGACTTCCCTGTTTTTTTTCTGACGTGTGGCAACCCTGAATACCACTTGACCCAAACCAGGGGAACTCTCACTTAATCCCCGAAACGCGGTTGACATTCGGAGCCGTCTGGTTATGGTCTCCTCCTAGGAGAGATTCTCTCGATTCGCCTGATGGAGCAAAGTGAGACTACCGGAGCCGGGAGAGTTCGAATTTGGAGTCAAGTTTATTTTCTCAAACAGCTATTTCGGGGGTTGCCATATAGACTCGAGCGCCGCGGCGTAGGTGTATCGGCGTGGATAAATAACGGCGAAGGCGTCTCGGATCGGGGTTGACTCATCTTTACGACTCTTTAGCGAACAAGACGGCCCGAGAGGAAGGCGCCTGGAAATACCATATTGTCAAATTCGCGAGAAGCTGTCGGGAACCGCGAACTGGTTTAAAACTAGGTCTTAACACTCAGATTTTCAAATTCCCCGACTTTTCCCTAACCGTCCAACATAATTTTCCCTAACCAATTTACCAGTAAACCCACCTGATACCAGCAGGGTTGCCACAAAATTTTCAGATTCAAATTCCCTGACTATTCCCTGTTTTCCCTGACCATTTTAACAGATTTTCCCTGACTTATTAAGGGCAAAATTTTTCTTTTATACATTACTTTTATCAGAAGTTAATAAATTTAGATGAACTTATATTTCAGTATAAAGGTTATTGCAATGTTGAAAAATTAGCCAAACATTCATGGAAATAAATGATAATCGTGGAATTTGCCATAGATCTAGAGTTAAATTACCTTCCAAAAGTGCCAAGATAAAATTGAATTCCCTGACTTTTCCCCGAATTTTTACCAATTCTAAAAATTCCCTGGTTTTTTAGGCCCATTTTTAAATTCCCTGACTTTTCCCTGATTTCCCTGACGTGTGGCAACCCTGTACCACTTTATGTATTATAAAGGCCGAGAAAACACACAAAAATTATAAATTATCAGCTGTAAAAAAAACAGAAAGAAAACAAAATTCCACGACTTTTTATAATTGATATTCCCTCAACCGTAACAACAAAATACGCGAGTTGCGTGTTGACATTTGAATCTAGTGGAACTAAATTTCTTCACTATGAAAATTTCCAAATACCTATAATTATTGGTAATTTAGGGTGTATTAATTGACAGGAAAAAAATTTATTCGGAAAAGGGAGGGTTACGATACACCAATGAATGAATGAATATTTTAATTACCTTCCAAATAAAAATACAATGGTCCCTTTTAAAACAGGGAGGAGATCATATGACTCGAAGGTACAAAGTATATTAAATTTAAAATACAATATATATATAGATATATACAAATACTTACAAAAGAAAAAAATACGCATATAAGAAGGGAGAAGACCCTTTTACAGGGGTACCGCCATTGTGTGTATATCTTTAATAATCTACTTGTTACTAGATGGCGCCATCAGTTTACAATCCGAATTAATAAAAATAAAAAAACCCGCGAAAGTCTAATAGTCCTTTTTATAAAATAACCTTGGCCATCTTGTTGAAATGTTGCCTCCTCGCTTCAGCTGTGGATCCGTTTTCTCTCCCACTAAAGAGCTTATGAACTCATTCTTAGGCATTGGCTGAACTATTCCAGGGCAACATTTCAACAAGTTGGCCAAGCGTAAAGACATTTTATAAAATCAACTATTTAAATAGGTGTTATTTAAAAGCTGAAATTTTGTATAACTATATTTTCTAAAATATTTTATATAAACTTTCAGCTTGAAATATAACTTAAATAATATAATTTAATTTATTTTTCTCAAATTTTGCGCCAAAATATCCACGCTGGTGTAATCTAGGGTAGAAATACGAAATAAAATTTTTATACTCGATTGCGGTTTCTAAAGGTTTTTTTCTCTGTATGTAATACGCGAATTGGTTTATTGGGAAAGCGGCTTAAAATAACACCGTTTTTCGTTAACTTTTTTCAATGAACAAAATTGGGGTTGAATAAAAATAAAACCGTAACAATAACACTAAAAGTTTCGGGAAAATATAATTTATCGCTCAAAGGTTTTTTCAAGCCCCCAAAAGTGTAGAATATGGCGGTAATTAAAATAAATAAATATCGAATTTACAGGGCAAACACGAGATCCGGTTCCATTCTTATAACTGTAGCCTTAAACGCGCGTCGAAGAGACGGACCACACTCCCCCCTTCTAATAAGCTTAAAAATGCGCCCACGTTAACACATATCCGGCCCAATTTCCGGTTAGAACTTTGTTGACTTAAAACCAGTCGGTGAAATTATCGAGCGAGCGAGGCGCGGGAGCTCGCTTTAAATATACTACTCGTCGAAAGTCCACACGGCCGCAAAATTATTATTATTGCCATTTCGGCCATACGCGACGTTTCTCTGCCGGGACTCTAGTTATATTCAAGAATAAGAGAAGAAGTTAAATTAGTTTCTGAATCCGCGCCCCAATCCTTTCGCCCTTTTGAATTTCGGAGGATCCAATTTTACGATTCGCGGGGTTTATTTGCGAATAGCCGCGATGTTGAACGAGCGCCTCTCTTTCTAAACTCATCTTTTTTCCTAATCTTACAGTTTTTATCTTTCTGTTTGGATAAACCAAAAGATGTTTAACTTTTTTAGAACTTCAATTCCCTCGAAATAACGAGGATGATTTCATTTATGGTCCAATTTTGTTGTTGCTCGAATGAACTTTTATAGAATCCGGGAATTTAAAAATAATTTACGGATATAAAAGAGTTAGGCTAGGCGCCCACTGGCTCTCCGTTTCGTATCCGTCCTGCCTTTCACAAGACATTGTCTCCGTTACGAAGCAAAGGCTTGTGAAAAGTAGGACGGAGACGTTACGAAGAGCAGTGAGCGCTTGGCTTAAAAGATGTAAATGGATTAAGGAAAATCTCCGATATTCTACGAAAATACGATTACGCGAAAAACATTTTCTCCATTTCGATAGTAATATATTTGATCCAATTGATGTTTCTATAAAATCAAATAAAATGAATAAAAAGTAAAAAAAATAGAATACGTTGTATAATGTTGCTCTTAAGTAAAAAAAACGGATTTATTAGTATTTTCTTCGCACGCGCGCTAGAAAAACCTATATTCTTCTAACGACTGCATTAGCGCTCGCTCGTAAACTTGTAACATATTTTATTTTTTTACTTTTTATTCATTTTATTTTATAGAAACATCTACATATCTTAAAAGAAATTGATTTGAAAAACTTCAACAGTTCATTGTACAAATTGGCGCGCACTGGTTCGGAAGGGATAATCTTAATGGCTAAGACAAATGCAGATATTGCTAAGCCCCCGTGATTCTATTTTATGATCAGAATAAATAATTACACGTGCGATGAAAAAATGCGCGATATCATCGAGATTCACACGTTTTAGCGTCTATTACCAACACACACGATTTGTTCGGTATCCATGGGAACATTTTGTTCGTTTCTCATTAAGTTTCAAATTTATTTAAAGGGTTAAACGAACTGACGTTTCAATATATTTCACGAACGATAACTTGGAAATTATTTTAGAACACCCCTCGTAAAGAATTTGTCATTTGAAATTTTACCTCTATTATTCGAATCTATTGGAGTTAACAGATAATATGTGGGCGGCACCCTAAAGATAAACCACGCCCCTCCACGTTTCCCCGCGAAATACCCCCCCCCCGGGGATAGACACTCCGGGCTCTCTCTCTCTCCCTCTCTCTCCGTGTAGGCGGAGACAATCAACGAGACATCATGAAAACGGAAACTTCATATTCTCCGTTAAAGCGAATATATTCTCGCTTTTAACATAAGCCTATCAACCATAAGTTTGAATCGAAAGGCAGTGTTGGTTCTAGCTAACGACTGTCGAAAGTACAGCGCTAAATCCACCCGGTGGCGGAAAAGAGAAACGTAACGCGTCCCGCAATGCATGATGCCAGTTGCTTTAGTAAGAGAGAGGTGCGTAGAGAGAGAAAGGGGGAAGGAAGAAGCTTCACTTTATCTCTACCAGGTGCCGATACTATCGCCTGATTTCTTCTTTTTCGCCCGTCCAGTGGTGGTACAAAGGGCGATATGCGCGTTTCAAACTTAGGGTTGATAGGATTATGCTTTTATAAATAATGGGGGCGGTACAAATTTCAATAAAACAATTCTAAACTGGCATCAATCGGTAAGAGCGCCTGCGAATGGCATTCGAAACAAAAGACGAATCCAACGGGGGAGCAGTTTATAGATTGATTATACGTTTGCATCGGCACTTTGCGAGTTTCGCTCGCTGATCGTATATATTCTTTCATAAAGCGTTACTTAGACGACGATGAAGCGAGGATAAAAATTTCCTTCTCTCTATATTTTCCCTCAATATTCTCCATTGGCATTTCCATCAGCCGACCGAAGCGAATAAATCAAAATCCCGGACGCCAATGACGTGGGCTCGACGCGTCACAGTCGCGCTGAATAGGCTCTTTCGGGCACAATGCCCACACGCCCCCCCGTCCGAAACCTAGCTTAGCGAAGGATATTCCTTTTAGAAAAAAATCACTGACGAACCATATTTCATCCTCTAAAAATGTCTCGATGCCGAAAAGTCTCGACTAAAGAAGGAAAGTCCGAATGGCGGCATCCTTTTATCCCCGAGAGAAGCGCTTATGTTAATGCATTGCGGAAACTTTAGATTAAGCCACGTGTCTACTTAAGTCGACGGTCATAGGTTAAAACGGTCCGCCGCTAACAACTTTCGCCGCGCCCGAAATATCGCGTTTAGAGAGCTATTTATAGACCTTCGGTTTCCGGCTCGCGGTGGTCGGAATAGGCGAAACTATGAAGTAAATTTAGTCTTAATCAACTTGTTAAAATGGGAAAACAAAATCACGTGACTACCTTTTCACAGCCAACTTCTATTCAATAACTTGTGTTCATAGTCGGCCGTGCGACGTTAAAGAAAAAAATTATTCCTTCCAAATACTGCAGACAGCTAATTAACTTCCAATTTTCTATTACAGTGTTTTAAATAATAATAATAAATAGTTAATCGATCGAAATTTAAACCACCATTAGCAAAATAAAATGAATAATAGTTTTTATTTCTAATGATAGATGGCGCTGCAGTTCTCCACAAAGTCACGTGACTACCCTCTTTTCAGCCCCCCCCCCCCCCCCATGGACTTTATAGTTTCGCCTATTTGAGATGACCCCCAATCGGTCGGCGCGCTCGCCAATTCCCAAATGCGACGAAAAGTTTCGATTCAACATCCCGCACGTGCTAGTTAAGTTATAATACGGGCGCTTCCATTTTGAACTTTCCCGAAATCTCCGGCGGCCAAATACTCGGGAAAGTGGATTTTCTCGAGGCAACTACGTCTTAAGCCTTTCCATTTGCAATAATCTATCATGATATATGCTATATGATTTCACTATCTATTTAGAGTTCATTGGAAACAATAGAATCTATGCACAGATGACCCGATTTTTATGGTCCCAAAGCAAGCGTTGGTTAGAAAGGCGAGTAAATATTAAATTGGAATTTGATAAAATTTTCAATCATCATATACCTTAACTTAATAAACCCTATAGCAATTTTATCGAAAATTAATTTTTGTTATCCGGTTTTGGAAATAAGGTAGCGAACGCTCGCACGCGTTAATTTAAATTAATTTTTAGATAAACCAAAATTTTCGAGTTAATTGGTTTTGGAAATAAGGTAGCGAACGCTCGAGCGCGTTAATGTAAATTAATTTTTAGATAAACCGAAATTTTCGAGTTAATTGGTTTTGGAAATAAGGTAGCAAACGCGAACACGGTAATTTACGAGCTAATTTGAATTAATTTTTAGACAAGCCAAATTTTCCGAGTTACCTAGTTTTTTAAATAAGGCAGCGAAACGCAAAACGAAATAGATGGCGCCTGTATCAATTGGTACGAAATTCAAATATCAAAATAGTGCGTAAGCGGGTTATAAAGTCCCGAGAATTGGCTAGAACTCTCACTTAAAATTACCATTTCATAATGCAACCGAAAACGTAGTTCAGAATTGATCGGTACTAACTAAAAATTTAATTTTCAACCAAGTCAGTTCTTATTTAAAAAGAAGTATGTAGATTTTAAGTCGAAAATCGCCAAAAACCTACTAAAATGGGCAAATGACCAACTTCTGTGCCCCCGATTTCCAAAACAGGGTTCGTACAAAATTTCCGGAATTAAATTCAATGACATTGTCAATTTTTCCCGGACCATTTTTGTAGAATAAATGAATGTTTTGAGGTAAAATCTTGAAAAATTTTGATTATGTATTTTTAATCTTTCAAAAAATTATTTGCCTGATTTTTTTTGGGTTCATTTTAAAATTCCATTACTTTTTTGGACCATTTCAAAATTTACTGACTATTTGGAATCATTTTCAAATTCCCTGACCTTTTGGAATCATTTTCAAATTCCCTGACCTTTTGGAATCATTTTCAAATTCCCTGACCTTTTGGAATCATTTTCAAATTCCCTGACCTTTTGGAAACATTTTAAAATTCCCTGACTTTTCCAGGTTTTCCAGGTCGTGTACGAACCCTGCAAAATTCATAACAGGTTTCCGAGGGCATGATATTTCCTATCGCTTAAAATATCCCTAGCCATCCTTAGCCTAATTCTTGGAGAGTTGTGTGGATTACTTCGGCATATATTTTTCTTATTAGGCTGAACCTTCCTCTAGTGCTTAAAATAATTTTGATAATTCTAATATTAATAGTTAACGAGATATAAGGTAGTTTGGGCGCTTGCCCAACTTGTTTAGCTCCGGGGGTCCGAATTAAAACGTAATAACTTAATTATTTTAAAATTTTAAATGGTCAAAATTATTTTAAGCACTAATCAAGAGGCTGTTCTACAATAAATATTAATTTTATAAGTTAAAATACAAAATTAAAAGAGTTCAGCTTGAAATAGCGCGAAAGTATACAATGGCCACTGTAGTCTTCCCCCTTAAAGTCTAGAAATATTTCAACGTTTCGTAATAGAGAGATAATTTATACAAATAGCGAAAGCTACTTGGGTGAACTCAACCAAAATGAACAATGAAAGCGTATTTACAAGAACGGCGAAAGCGTGACGCCTCCATTCCGTTCAAAAGACTGGCGTAAGTCTCGAAAATGTTTCAACACAAAAGGGCTATACTTTCGAGATATTTTTCTTTTCAGAAAAACAAATTTCATTTTCTCTAAACAATTTAATTCGAAGAGCTGCGGGAGTAAAGAGCGCGATGTATACCTTTTTTTTACGCTTCATAGGTTGTTCTACGCGAAAGAAAAACGTTAAAAAACACAAATTACATTTTATCAGGTCCTTCATTAAAATTTGCAGAAAAAAAGGCAGATATATTCGGCTTCCTTTTTTCGCGAAGGGAGAGTTTCGGGTTTTTACGGAACGAAGCGGGAAACATGCAAGTATCTAATGGTTCCTGGGAAAGATTAAATTGCGTAAAAAACCATTAATTCTACTTTCGCCGCGCAGTAAGGAGAATATTTAAATTTAATGTTTTAGAAAAAAGGATTTCAATACACGTATATAGATATTGTTGAAAGATAGGCAAATTCAAACCGCAGAGCTTTAGGGACACATTATTATTAGTTTTGAGAAATAATTTTTGTAATTAACGAAACCATTCCGTCTAAGTATACTGATAAAAACCAATATTTTAAGCATTCTGTGTCGAAATATTAGAGCTAGCGTTCGGTAGATAGCGGAGCTCACAAATCCTGATACTAATACTATATTCGAAGACGTTTTACAGTCTACTGGCATGGATTTCGAGATTTCCCGTCAGATTTGGAAATTTCCCGTCGAATTTCGAGATTCCCCGTCGGTTTTCGAGATTCCCCGTCGGATTTCCTAGATTTACCGTCGGATTTCGAGATTTACCGTCGGATTTCGAGATTTACCGTCGGATTTCCTAGATTTACCGTCGGATTTCGAGATTTACCGTCGGATTTCGAGATTTCCCGACGGATTTCGAGATTTCCCGACGGATTTCGAGATTTCCCGACGGATTTCGAGATTTCCCGTCGGATTTCGAGATTTCCCGTCGGATTTCGAGATTTCCCGTCGGATTTCGAGATTTCTCGTCGGATTTCGAGATTTCTCGTCGGATTTCGAGATTCCCCGTCGGATTTCCTAGATTTCCCGTCGGATTTCGAGATTTCCCGTCGGTTTTCGAGATTCCCCGTCGGATTTCCTAGATATACCGTCGGATTTCCTAGATATACCGTCGGATTTCGAGATTTACCGTCGGATTTCGAGATTTACCGTCGGATTTCGAGATTTCCCGACGGATTTCGAGATTTCTCGTCGGATTTCGAGATTTCCCGACGGATTTCGAGATTTCCCGACGGATTTCGAGATTTCTCGTCGGATTTCGAGATTTCCCGTCGGATTTCGAGATTTCCCGTCGGATTTCGAGATTTCCCGTCGGATTTCCTAGATTTCCCGTCGGATTTCCTAGATTTACCGTCGGATTTCGAGATTTCCCGACGGATTTCGAGATTCCCCGTCTTATTTCGAGATTTATTTTTTTTTAATTTGTTAAGGAATCCAGGCTAGATTTCAGATTTCTTTAAATGTCCGACCCCTCGGATTCGGCGATCTTACCGGGAAAAAAGCGGAGATAAACACGAGCAAATCCAGAGGGGAGTGGCTTTTCTTCGGGAAGAATTCTCTCGGTATTACTAATGATCGATAATAATTTTTTAATTTGAAAAAAAGTAGATTACTTTATGACATCTCCCTGAAAACTCTCGATATTCTTACGTATATATTCCATAACTCCATTTAAAGGAATTTGATTAAAACGTAATTGAAACGACTGGGAACAATTTCAAATTTGGCCGAGGTCTATTCCTGGCATTATAAAAGAGAGGGAAGATATATCCGCTTTCAACTTTTGTGGAAGCCACATTTCTCATCCGTAGCTAAACACGAACTTAATTGCGTGGAGGAAAACGACTTTATAAATTAAATCCATTATATCGGCGCGAAAATTGAGAGCGAGCCACCTTCGTCTGAAGGAGGGGAATACTTTAACGGTACAATTAAAGAGCGGCGGGTCGCTTAGAAACGTACTACTTACGTCTTATTCACCGAAATTCTTCGGCAAAAATAGGCGGCCAATTTCAAAATCGGAGAAGCACGGTTTACGTACGACTTCTCCCGAATATAAATTACGGCGCCGCGGCGTACACGATTCCGGAATGGGAATTCTAGGTTTAGGGACGAAAACAAAGAGAAAAATTCCCGAAGGCCGATATGAACGTATAAATCGCCGGAGCATGACTCGAAAATGCATTCCGACTGAAATTTAGGGCTGCCTTTGAGCGGGGAAAGCTTCCGGAAAGGACGCTCGTAAATTAAAGCGCCTTTCGAGCGCTCCAGCCCTAAACAACAATAACCGAGAGCTCGCATCCCGGGCCAGAACAGAGGCCGGTCCATTAGTATTTTGGGAAATAAGCGGCGCTAATGGCGAACCGCGCTGGACTACCACCGCCGGCTGATTGGGTGAATATGGTGGCCTAATTAGGAGTCATCATCAATTTCTGCACGCAATATTTCGACCTTTGAATAATTCCGTTAGAGTAAAATGTACTTTAAGAGCATCCCGTAACTGGATCATCGCTTACGAATAGACAAACCACGAAATAAATGTTTTCATTTGACAGAACAAACTGACAGTCGGTAATGGAGGTCAACGAAAAGATATTTCTACATTATTATTATTTGTTCCCGTGGCGTTTTCTTTTAAATGGAACGGAATTTCTACCGAATTCGATCAAAAGCTCGCTGGAAACTAACCTTTCACGGTTTCCGAAGCTTACGCCAAAGAATAGAAAATTATACGAAGTTTACGCCAAGGAATAGAAAATTATACGAAGTTTACGCCAAGGAATAGAAAATTATACGAATACGATTGGAGGAACTAGAAGCGAGCCGCTATCAATCAGGAATGAAGGAGCGAGCCAGAGAGAGAGAAAAGGCTCGGGGGTAAACCCCCAGAGTCAATGTAAGCCCCTGAGCTTTCCGTATTTCAAACGGAGATAACTTATAACGTCGCCGACACTGAACTAAGACTTCCAAACAGTGGGACACGCTACTCTTTATCAAACTGTCTCTCCTCGAGCGGATTTCCTAGATAAAATAACCGTAATACGTCTTCGAAGGGGTCGAACGATCGCCAGTAACAGCGTACGAGTAGTTCGGCGTCGTACGATAACATTTAGAAACGTAAACTTGGATAATGATGATATTTAACGTAAATACCGAGGCGGTTTATAAGTAAAAGACGCTCGAGATTTTCCGTCCGCGAATACGTTGGCATTCCGGGCCTTGAATAATCAATTTACTAACTATTAAAGCGCGAGCCGTGAATCGCTGTCGGAATGACTTACCGAAGACAAATTGGTTTTACGTCCTTGACGGGACAAACACGGGTCGACGAACGTTCGCGATGAACGAAGAAATAGCCGGCAAAGCTCCGCTAAGCTTCCCGTAAAGCCTTCGCGAAACTTCGACACTATCAAATCGCGATTAATTTAAAGAGAAAGTATATACGTTCGTGGAGTGGGCGAGAACGGAAATTGCGAAATTCGCCCAAGTGGCTTATTCAGACAGAATGGCGCTTTAGGAAGGAGGGGCTGTCACGGCCTCGAACCTTAAATACATCGAGAAAGCTAACCTCCCGGGACACCAAAGACAGGTGAATTAGACTGCGAAATAGCGTTCACTTCGAACGCGGAACTATTCGGCATAGTTTTTCGAAGTTTGGAGAAAATCTTCCAGAGGCGTCTTATCGATTACGCTCGAATAAGGCGAGAGGCGGCCGGCTAATTACGATCGGGTGTCTTTATCCCGTGGAATCTGATAGCGCGAGACACGTGGCTTCAGCCGGAGGACAGCGCCTCTTAACTCGATTAGACTTTCCGAATATTTAATAGGCATTCCCTGTTCGTTAAGGCGCGTAACTCGGTGTCAGGAAGTGGCGAGGGCCCCGCTGACGTTATACGCTTAATCGCGTTATTCGAAACTTATTACCGCTGTTTGAGGCGTACCGAATAAAAGTCACTTGAAGCTCTTAACTTTTTGTAAGGCCAACTATAACCCACTCAAGGCGTTTCTAGCCAGAGAGTCTATAAGCAACAAACACAGCACCCCACACAATGAGAACGGAACCCGTCAAAAGTCGTGCATTTTCTTACGTACAGTTTTCATTGGTTAGACGCTTTAGCGCAGCACCCCACACAATGAGAACGGAACCCGTCAAAAGTCGTGCATTTTCTTACGTACAGTTTTCATTGGTTAGACGCTTTAGCGCAGCACCCCACACAATGAGAACGCAACCCGTCCAAAGTCGTGCATTTTCTCGCGTACAGTTTTCATTAGTTAGACGCTTTAGCGCCTGCTGCCGTTGGAAGGGGAAAATTCGGAAATTGTCTTCCCCTTTCCGTAAAACGTACAACGAAAAGGCTCGTCCAATGAAATTTGTACGCAACACTGCGTTAGCGTGTTTAAAGGCTAGCTGCGTTCTCCTCGCGTTTGTTGCTCCTAGCTATAAGCAACCGATGTTTCCACAACAACGCCTGTCCTTTCGCGGTGCTACGTCGACGTTTTGAGAAAATTACTTCGCGGTGCTGACCAAGAATCGCGAAGACCCCGTTTAAACTTCAACGCGACTTATTACGTAGGTTCCGAAGGTAACGGGACACAAACGGTAGAAAAAATAACCTCTTTAAATTAAAATCCACGAATAGGCGTATGGCGACGTGGCGCTTTATTAAATTGGTAGTACTGTACGCGGAGCGATAGTTCGTCTTTGTTTAACTTGGACACTACGACCTCGTAGATAAGCGGGAGAACGACGTCAAACACGGATAGCGCACTGGCCGCCCGTTTGTTGTTCGTATTCCTCGAGGCGATGGAATCTTCCGCAAAAGCCGTTTTAAACAACAATGAAAGACAAATATCGCTCTTTCAATTTACGAATACAGAATGCATCGCGAACCGTTCGTTCCGAGAAACTTCTCAGTTAATTTCGGAGGAATTCTTCTGGAATGGGATGGCGTCGTACACTCGGTCAACAGGAGGCTGTCCACGCGTCACCCGTCAACGCTTTACGGAAATAAAGGTGCTCCCGGGAACGAGATACTTGTTAGTTCCGAAACTAGCCTTCTTTTCATTCCGCGACCCGACGTGGACGAATAAACAAAACTGTATGCTTGATCTAAACTCCGACACTTCGACAGCAGATTCTCGAAGAGCTTCGCTTAAGGATAAGTTATACAGGGTGTTCTAAAGGGTTATGCAAAATTTTAAGGAGTTGTAGGAGGTGAGTTGAGAAGTATGCCTGTTTTCCTACGATGAGTTAAAAGAGCGCCAGACAGCTTCAAAGTTTGGCCTACTAGCCCCTGGAAGTAGGCTGCAACAAGCACGGGGATGCGCCGGTTCGAGTACCTTTCCTGGTAGAGACGTTGAGCAGCCAAAGCATTGCCATCCGCTAGTCCATACACGATATGAATATCCGCCAGTTCTTCCGAAGTGAACTCCATTGTTGCAGTTTCAAAGTGATGAGAAATCGCGGTCCACCAAGACTTTAAATACTGTTTAAATTACCTTTTTACGCTGATTACCTCGATTTGTTTACCAAGTCCTTTTTTACCTATCACACGAACCCAAACCTTAATGTTCGCGTTTCCCCGCTGCTTGGTTTGGAGCTTGTTGCAGCCTACTTCCAGGGGCTTAAAGGCCACACTTTGAAGCTCTCTGGCGCTCTTTTAACTCATGGTAGAAAAATGGGAAAAAAACCAGCATACTTCTCAACTCACCCCCTACAACTCCTTCAAATATTAGCATAACCTTTTGAAACACCCTGTATATAGAGCTTCGGACAAAACCAAAATGTAAACTCCTCATTTATTTTTAAAAGAAAGCGGTTGCAAAAAAAAATCTTTCTCGTGTGTCACCTACTTTTGTTAGCGTGTAAAAGTTATCGCTTTAACCTTTCAGAAACTTCCGGTATTATGCTAAAAATGAGTATCGGAGAGTCCGCTGAAGCATTTCGTACTCGTTCCGTGATTAATTGTTTCGAGTAAAGAAGGGGTGGCTTAATTCGCATTTAGGTGGCTACCATAAGGCCCCGCGTGAAAAAAGGATAAGAAAAAAAAAGCGAAATGATTTATGACTGGAAAATAAAGCCGTACGCAACGAACTAGCGGCTAAAATGAGGCAATTAATTTAATAAGCGAGCCCCCGGTCTTAAGGATTCAATACGATAATCGTCTACACGAGGTTTCCGATATTTCAATTTGTATCAAGGTGTGCCTCGGGAGATTTACAAGCGAAAAAATTACGGAAATCGAATAACGTCTATTGTAAGAAATGTATCGACGAATCCCTCAAATCAGAGAAACTAGAATAACGTATATCGAATAGACCCTTTGCTCGGGAATATGAATAATGAATGCGGGATCATTGTCGGATAGGCGGGAAGATAGCACCCGGAGAGAGGATAATATTCTTTATATCTGGGGAAAAGTGTATAATGGCTGGCAGAGACGCGAAGGGCTGGAAAATTGAGGAGAGAGAAGATAGTTCCATTCTCGTTAGACGTCTCCCAGAGGGTGCTGGAAACCCTATCGGATTTCTAGTCTACTGCGGCCTTTTCCTATAAGGAAACAACGAAGCAGCCAACGAAGCGGACGCTAATCCGGCCCGCTAAACCCTTATTAACAACGCGCGAGCCCGACGACAGAGGGCGTTTTCGCACTGGCGCCCCGAGAGGAACCGGCGGGTGGACAACCTCGGATGACTGTGGGCCTTAATGGCAGTCTTTAACTTCCCCCTCAGCCGGCTCCGGTCACGTGAAGCAGACTTCCGAGGGGTATAAGGCCTACTTAATTTCCAACAGGCCAGGGTGGGCGTCGAGCTATATAGAGGAGTTATAGGCGATCTTTAACGAGGAACCGACGCTTACGTATAGATTACGGGCTGCGAGTATCCATCGCGAGGGTTTCTTCCGCGGGGGTTACGACCAAAGAACCGCGGAGGAGGCCAGGAACCCGCCATTGTATAATGTAGCGAATTAACCCAGGATGGTAGGCCGTAGTTTAATCGAGTTGATGTTTCCTCTAATTAGCTTTGGAATAGATGATAATGGCCGAGTTTCCCATCCATAGAATAGACAACGCTATACACGCGTCGAACGCGGTTGAATTAAGCTCGTTTAAATAGCTTTGAATGCCAGTTTTTGACCAATAAAACCTGAAGAAAATCGACACGAAACCTGGTTTCAAGCGAGAGTGTTACAGCCGATTTATAAGTGTCCTTAGAAAGTCGCAGTAATGGTGAAGGTTTCGTAGATTCCCTGTCAACTCGAGATAGGGCGTGGTGTACTACATCACTCAATGCGCGCGTCACTACATAAGTATTAGGGTTGCTTAAAGGGGAATTATCACCAAAACCAAAATTTACGAGGTTTTTTTTTAATTTTATAGTTATTGGAAAAGTATTTAAAAAGTTGCGCTACTTTTTCCGAAACCTATATCAAACGACTCCAAAAATTTCAGAAATCGCGGTTGAACCTATACGTGCAGCGCCAAAAGAATGAAGCGACAACAATTTGAGAAAGGGCGGCGTGTAAGGCATTTTAAAAACACGATAAACTACAATCTACGAATATAACTCGGTTAAAAAGCCAAGGAGAATGTCGTAGCAGACGACAGTTCCACCGAAAAACGATAAAACAGGGGAAAATAATATTTCGTTCACGAGATGGCGCTGCAGGTAGGTTCTACCAAGCCCGGGGGGGGGGATAAAACAGGAAAATTTCATTGCTAATAATAAATCAAATACTGGAAATATTAACATGAATTTTTTTGTATTACCATTTTCGGACGTCCTCTGTCCATTTAAATGGTTTTTTTAATCAATTTTAGGGTGGTGACAATTCCCCTTTAAGTGATGTAGCTGCAATAATTAATTTTAAAATTAATCCTCGAAATATTATAAATTTTAGTACCCATATCGAAAATGTTGGATCAGACTTGATTCCGAAATTGGCCAAATTCAAATTCGTTATTTTTGACTCATCGCGATTTGTGAAATAGAGATTTGATCAAAATTATTTGGATCAAACTGGATGTGTCTTGACATAAATTTCGGACTTTGGATTGTGTAATTTTCATCAGGAATTCAGCTGAATTTATTTAAAAAATTTCCTTACGAGGTTACTGGGTACGTTCTTAAAAAGTCATTTAAATCAAAAACCTTAACGACGTAATTAGCGAAAGTTAAAAAAATGTTAAAATGAGGCGTAAATGATGCCACGCCAACCGAATGGCGCGGGCCGCAGAAGCAAAAAGTTCAAGGGCAGCGAAATATATATAACGAGGCGTTTGGGAGCGCCCCATACATTATTTAATTAAACGGAGCTACGACAAACTTAAGAAGAACGCCGAATTTCCGTATTCCTTTTTCTTCGCGTGTAAAAATGAGAAACTTGCCCGCTGCCAATTAGCATATAGGGTTGATTTTTGCAAACCTACAAAACGAGGTCCTCCCCCGATTTTCGGTTGAAGTCGGAGTAAATTATTTATAGGTGGCATTAAGGTTAGTCCCTAACGAGAAACGCGGTACAAGTTCTTCTAATTAATGATTAACACTGATTAGAGTGGGAACGGACGAAGAATACAAAAGATTCTCGGTTTCGAGCGGAGTTGCTCCTATTAGCGATTACCCCGTTCCTGGTGGCAGAAAGGCGCGGTTGATTTGACAGTGCGCCACCACGCGCCATAAACACGGGGGTTACGTTGAGGAGGGCCTTTATTCGGGGCTAATATCGTTCGGGACGTTAAACCCCCGCCTCGTTTATGGATGGATGGAGCTACTTTCGTGACGTAAATACGCCTGGACAATTTCGAGGCTCGCCAAAAGAGCAGTTTCATTTCGAAAATGAGCAAAGGCCTAATTGAAAAATTGATTTCTCTAGAAGAGTCGATAAATATGGAAATTTGCCGCGGTTTTCTTTACGTATTCGACATATATTGTCCGTACTTTCGAAAGGTGCGGTCCTAAAACTATTCTCAGATGCGACCTTAGGAAAAATGTACCGATATGGGTACAGCCGATATATCGGCTATTCGTGGCCGATAATATCGGACGATATCTATCATAACGGTAGTGTATATGATAAAATCATTGTAAAAGACGGTTCAGTACAGTGTCATACCATTTTATTCTCATTTTTGATCAAAAAAAGTTTGCAAGATCATATCCGAATATGTTTTTTTATTTTACGTGATACATATTTTCTATCACAAATTGAATATCATGGCTTTTTATTGGTTTACACTCGTAACCCCCTGTGATCTAGCTTCTGAAGTCTGGCGTACGTAGCGCGACCAAATAAAATAAAATATTATCATTAGTTAATCGAGAATTTTCTTATTTTTAAATGTTTTTCTGAAAAGTTTTTTCTAATACCGGTATCGGCCAATATCGGCTTAAGCGAAGCCGATATTGGCCGATACCGATATTAGAAAAAAAATATCGGTGTATCCCTAGGAAGTCTTTTTAATTAATACACGGTTGTTATCTTTAACAGAGGCGTAGCCAGGATTTTGTTTCGAGGGGGAGGGGGGCACGCCATTGAAAAAAAAAAGTAAAAAAATAAAAATATTTGTACGTACGACCATACGTTTGGGGGGGCATGTACCCCCTGTGCCCCCCGGCTACGCCACTGATCCTTACCTTTACTTAAGTAACACGCCCGTACGCTTATAAAGTAAAACTTTCAACTAGACAAATATCAAAATTATTGATATATTTTCACAAAGTTTACCTGATTTTATACCGGTTTGGGTATTAATGATCGAATTGCGAAGGATCGAATCGAGAAAAGCACAATGGCTTTCTTCAATTTAATTAATAATTGAAAACAACAGCGCTGATTTCCGTTAGAAGCTGTCATCGAAGCATTTTACCGGATTCAAATCCCCTGGCAAAAAAAAATAGGCCGGGTGTGGCGGCGGGGGCGAAGGTTCGTATAGTATTACACCAACTCTCCCGAAGTTACCCGTACTACGCCAATAGCGACTACCCCAGGGTATAAAAAAAACTGAATTTTTTATAACGTAATAGAAGCCATTAAAAACTTCAATATCAAGTTATAAAACAATTTGCATGTGAGACGCCAGTTTAGAGTTACGAAGAGTAAGCGGGGAATCAATATGGGTATAGACGGGCTATAGCGTTCCATTCACGGAGGGCATTTACCGAGTAGACGCGCGTAATTTCCAGGCAAGCCCCCTGGTAGGCGGATGTTCCGTCGCCGAAACCCGAATTCTAAAACAATTCCGGAAGACGTTCATTGAAATTAATGACGCGCAGTTTGGGCGGTAGAGGGAAACGTATTCGTATTCTCGGATGCGGGGGAGAAGAATCCTCTCCAACTTCTTTATTTCGGCTTCTTATCTTCGGAATTACCGCGCCGCTTCGTAAAAGAGGAAAAAAAGGAACCCCGAAAAAAGGCTTTCGTAAAGACTAATTCCGTTTAAAAGTACGACCAGAGCGATAAAGTTCAAACACTAAAGAAATTTAAAAGAGAACCGTATCGTAAAGTTGAACCGCGCGTTTTCCTTACGATTGCCGTAGCGCCATTACGGAGCGCCTTATGCAAATCAGAGTTGGTCCGTCCGATCAAATGGAACCGGATATTTGCAATTCCGTTTGCGTTCCAAATGGCCCACTTATTAGTAAGAAAATCTAAAGTAGACGGGATAGATTAAAGTAAAACGAATAAAATTAATATATTGCCGAATCTTTAAACAGGGTTGCCACACGTCAGGGGAAATCAGGGAAAAGTCAGGAAATTTAAAAATGGGCCTAAAAAGTCAGGGAAATATCAGGGAATTTTGATCTGGGCACTTTTTGAAGGTAATTTAACTCTAGATGTATGAGAAATTCCACGATTATCATTTATTTCCTTGAATGTTTGGCTAATTTTTTCAACATTGCAATAACCTTTTTACTAAAATATAAGTCCATCTAAATTTATTAACTTCTGATAAAAATAAAATATAAAAGAAAAATTTTGGCCTTAATAAGTCAGGGAAAATCTCTTAAAATGGTCAGGGAAAACAGGGAATAGTCAGGGAATTTTAATCTGAAAATTTTGTGGCAACCCTGTTAAAGATAATGTTGTCAGCGGGGTTTTACAAATGGCCAATTAACGGTATTACAAAAGAAGGTCGTAATTATTACGGTAATTTAAACGCCAATTAGCTCAGGTGCCGAACGAAAGCCCGCGTACTTAACCCGACAAGATTCTGTTTTCAAAATATCATTTTTTTTATGTTCGCAGTGACTTAATAACTAGCTAGTCCGGAAATATCTCAAGCGGCGATTTTATTAACGGTAATAAATTAGCAATCGACGAAATGGATGTTCTTAACGGGGTCGAACGGGTAAGGAGCGTCGGCGACGCCTTCTTAAATTGTAGCGAGAGAGCCCTTCGAGCCAGGGCGCGCGCTGAAAGGGTCTTTCCTGGCATGCAGCGGAGATTTGAGGGAACGCTCGGACGAGCATGATTTCGCTTAATCAAGCGCCATTATGACTCTTTTCGGAAAACGGGGAGACGGAAAGCACGTCAGCACGCTGAAATAAGGTCGCCAAAAATACCCAAAAGAAAATGTTAGAAAAGGCGAAGAATTTAGAAAGTCCACTTTTTCCACTCGAATCCGATTCTATGTAGTTACCAAATTCACAATCAGGTTTTCTTGTTCCCGACAATAAATTTCACGCGATAAAATTTCAAAGTAAAGCGTAAAATCGCTTTTAAGAAAGTACAGACGCGATTTTTCAACTACAGGGCTCCCAGCGTTTTTTTTGTAAATATGATAGGAATTATTGGAAATTTCATAGAAAATATAGGTATTTATAGGAACATTTTTAGCCAAAAAATAGGAATTTATAGGAACATTTTAGCTAAAAATAGGAATTTATACGAACAATTTTGAAAAAAATAGGAAATTATAGGAGTATATTGAAATCATAGGAATTTATAGGAACTGGGAGCCCAACCGTTGATGTTTTCCAGAACACCAGCGCTAAGCTCTATTTAGAAGGCAAATTTTTCCCAAACGTTCAGGCTGTTTTCTAATACATTATTTTTAAAATTATAGGAATTTCTGGATATAGCTATAGAAAAACTAGAAAATTTCGAAAAAAAAAAAGGAATTTATAGGAACAATTTTGAGAAAATAGGAATTTATAGGAACAATTTTGAGAAAATAGGAATTTATAGGAACAATTTTGAGAAAATAGGAATTTATAGGAACAATTTTGAGAAAATAGGAATTTATAGGAACAATTTTGAGAAAATAGGAATTTATAGGAACAATTTTGAGAAAATAGGAATTTATAGGAACAATTTTGAGAAAATAGGAATTTATAGGAACAATTTTGAGAAAATAGGAATTTATAGGAACAATTTTGAGAAAATAGGAATTTATAGGAACAATTTTGAGAAAATAGGAATTTATAGGAACAATTTTGAGAAAATAGGAATTTATAGGAACAATTTTGAGAAAATAGGAATTTATAGGAACAATTTTGAGAAAATAGGAAATTACAGGAGCATATTGAAATTATAGGAATTTATAGGAATTATAGGAACTCTGGGAGCCCTGCAACTACTTCAAAAAGTTAGAGAATTATTTTCCAGGTACTTAAATAATTATAAATGAGATACGTGCGCGCGTAGTTACGTAAGATTTACAATTCTACGATATTTTAATAATTGATTTTAGCGTATACAGCTTACTGGAATATATGGTGATTAATTTATTAAGCACTATACGTCTCTATTTGGAAATCAGAGTTCTATTGTGAGGAACTACTTAACCATTACTAAAGAGTCTGAAACCGCAAGCTACATTCGGTCATAGCGTATACAGATGTAAAATAACAGGCGAACTTAAGTCAACCGAATGTTATACCTTGGATAACATCATTATACAGTAGCTGAATCTAGATTGAGCGCCACGGTGCGCGATATTGGAAAGATTTCCACCCAAACATTAAACACGTGAGCGAAATAAGAGAAGAGCGATAGGAATAATACGTCCTTACGATTTTACACGCGTGCTTTGTATTTGAGTGGAAAGCTTTCTCGATTCTCTCGGTAGGAACGCTGCATGACGACCGATACAATTCGAAGAATGGGGTTTTCATTTATAATTCTGGTCCATTAATTATTTTGTCCAAGGTTATATCAATTAAGCGTAATTTCTATAATTTGTTTGGTCATAAAACGCTTATTTCTTTATCAAACATTTCGTCGCTGAGAATAAAGGTTTAATTAATGACTAACGTAAAATCTGTTAACCTCTTTTTAGTTTTATAAATATTGTCATTACCTGATGCCTTAAACCTTGACGAGTTGACAATTTTATACGTTTGTTTGACTCGGAAAATTTTTAACTGTGTCACAAATTAATTAATTCCAAAGACTCTATAAACTATTAAATTGTAATTGTATGGAAAGATCAAGAAAAACGTTTCCATTACAGAAACAATTTTCATCATCGTCCGAGTGTGATCTTATAATAAAACCGCTCTTAACCTCTCGAAAAATGCGGGTGAAATATTATTTAAATATATAATTTCAAAACTCGCGAAAGAAGTGCCGCAATTGCGCGCTCTCATCCTCCCTGCTAATGGAAAATGAGAAGTGAACCGGATACTCTCAAAGGAGAAACGCATTAACCACTAAACGCTTTTCAGTTTTATATTTCATTAATTCGTACACTCACTGCTCTTCGTAACGTCTCCGTCCTACCTTTCACGAGCCTTTCCTTCGTAACGGAGGCAATACCTTGTGGAAGGCCGGACGCATACGAAACGGAGAGGCAGTGGGCGCCTGGCCTAACGCGGATATCTCAGTACCATCGTATCCGCGAACGCCGACATTTTGTCGCGTCCAAATCCGTTTTTGTAGACTTTAAGCAAATCCGAACAAACACTCGAGTGTGTCTAGATCGTGCCTAATGGAACGCGAAGATCTACGATACGGCCAAAAAGGGGTTCGCACTCCGATTTTTGCGAAAACGAAAAATTAACGGGCAAATAATCCGCCTCTTCATCGCGGCGACACTTTTTCATTCGCCCATTACTTGACGCGCTCATCCATTTTGGAACGCTAATCGCGGGACCTTCACCCTGGACGCTTCGATCTCGGCCAGCCCCGGATGCGAGTAACAAAAGAAGCGGATTAACCGCACGAAACATCGACTCCATTCATTTTTTTTGTTACTTTATCCAGGTCCGTTGACCGTGACAGGCCGTGCCCTGTCATCTAAAACTCTAAAATGATTTTTTTTTTTAAAAGATAGCGGTGTCCGCGACTTTACCATTACTTTCAGCAGCAGATGTCGGTCGGCTTTTAAAGAACGTTGCCGCGTTGTGGCGGGGACGTAAGTGGTTACTCTGGGGGCTACCTGGCTTCCGTTAGTCGGGCCACCTACGCGATGAGGTTGAAAACTGCCATGCCCTCCACCTATACCTGCCCGCTATACGTACGAAACGTGCTTTTCCGATTTGGGAGTAATTTTTTCCGTTGTCAAAATTTTCTGACGGCTCCTCGATAATCTTTATTCTTGGGCGAAAACATTCCCCGGATTGAACAAGAAAATAAGAAAAACAAAGTTCACTATAGCCACGGTCACACTAGAGCTTAAAACCTAGTTTAGGTCGGTTTGCATGCCAGTTTTGGCTAGCGACGATAATTCTTGGTGCACACGTGCGAAATCGCTTCAACCCAGTTCGCTCATAGCTAAGGCTTAACGTCATTTCATATTATGATCAGAATTTTGAAAATACTAAAATCTATCCTAAAACAATTAGTTAATCATGTTTACTATACATACAGTAATATCATTTCAAATGACGATAAGAATTTTGAAAATACTAAAATCTATCCTAAAACAATTAGTTAATCATGTTTACTATACATACAGTAATATTTTTTGACATTATTTATAATTTTATTAGCATTGTTTTTGAAAATACGAGCAATTTTTCTTGTCGTTTCGAAAGCGATTCTAAGCGAACCGACTTTGGGACGAGTTGCTTCCCGAACCAACACGAAGCGATTTCTCACGCTGGTTTTGAAAACCATAGTTATCTAAAACGAAGCGATTTTAGGAGTAAGTGTGAACCTGGCCGCTGTTCCATCTTTTTCGAAAATAAAGATACGGGTTAGAAGTTACTTCGTAACGTCTATCCGTCGATCAGAAAAAAGACGAAATGGAATCGCGAGAGACGGCTATCTTACTAACAAAAAGCGAAAGAAAAAGAAACGATTGAGACAGTCTCTGAAGTATTTGAAATGTAAAACGATGTATCTTTGGGAATCTTGAATACCTTTTCATTTATACAATCTTCATCCTCTTCTTTTAAAAGAGTAGGAAAGGTTTTTCCTTTCAGATTTTTTTGAATCGCAATCATTTGAACGCTCATTTAAATTTCCAATAAGTGAGAGTGAATCTGAAGGAAATTCTTTAATTGCCATTTGGATTTCCAGAAAAGTCACTTTAAAGCTCACATCGAAGTTTACATTTAATAATTGATTAGCCATTCTTAAGGCTTATCAATGATAAAAGTTTTGGTTATTTAAATTAAAAATTATAAATATTTATAGCACCCGGTTAATATAAGAAGGAAATTAGAAATTTAATTTAATTCAATCATAAATGATATTTTTCTCTAAAAGAACGTATATTTCATTATAGCATGGTAACCATGGAAATTCCTCGACAAATTTATAAATGATATTTTTCTATAATAGAAGGTAAATTTCATTATATACAGGGTGGTCATGGCAAAGCTTCGGCAATTTTAAAAGAAAATGAGAAATTTTAGAAGCGAATAGGCGCTGGCATAAATTATTAATGTCTTGTTCAACTTGTTAAAATGCTCTTTAATATTTTAGCGTAAAAGACTCGTGCATTTTTTATTTCAGAGAGCACGCGCGAAATCGCTCGAGCCCGTTTACGCTAAAATATCAAGACACGCGTGGAACGTTTTAATAAGTTGAATAAGACATAAATAGAGTTTATATGCTAGCGTCTATTACAGGAAAATGAAGGTCTAATTATTGGAAAATAAAGGAATACTTTGCCCAAAAACACAAATTCACCATATACAAAATAGTAATTTTATTGAAAAATTTTATTTTTCAATTTTTAACGGGAAATTAATATAAAATTAAAAATGAAGATAAGTAAAACCAGTGGAAGGAATGCAAAATGGCACAACTAAAATTATTTATATTTTATACTTAACGGGGAAGACTACAGTGGCCATTGTCTACTTTCGCGCTATTTCAAGCTGAACTCTTTTAATTTTGTATTTTAACTCATAAAATTAATATTTAGGTGTAGAACAGACACTTGCTTAGTGCTTAAAATAATTTTGACAAAAGTAATTAAGTTATTACGTTTTAATTCGGACCCCCGGAGCTAAACAAGTTGGGCAAGCGCCCAAACTACCCTTTAGTTAGGATCTTTTATCTCGTGAACTATTAATATTATAATTATAAAAATTATTTTAAGCACTAGAGGAAGGTTCAGCCTAATAAGAAAAATATAATTCAATTATGTAATTGTTAAACAGAAACGTTCAGCTTGAACGAAAAAGAGGCTTTTAGTGTATTCTTTCCCCTTAAATATTTAAACATTGAAAATATAGGATGTCTGGTCACCTTGTTATAGATTTACTTTATTTAAATAATTACTCGTAACAATAAAAATGGATGAGATTATTTAGATATTAAACTAGGCAGAAAAAAATCCTTAAATAAATGAGCCGCTAGAAATAAATTACACTCGTATCTATCATTCTCTTTCACTTAATCCGAAGCCGAGAAAAAACGGAACAAAAAAAAGGTACTCGAAAAACAATCGAGGAATACAAATGGGACTAAAATTAGAACAATCAGACGGACCAGAAGTGGAAAAAATATCTCTCGCGGGGGTGGAAGGCGGAGAGGGACTCTGCTTGATGGGATTAAATTAATGAAGAGCAAATGACGAAGAAAAAATAACAGCGGAGCAAAAAATATATCAAAGATATCGATGCGCTTTCGGATTTATTTCCCCGCAAAGAAGATAAATCAAGGCGTTGAAGCCTCCCCCCCCCCCCTCGTGCAAGGGAGGAACAAGATGTGCCAAAAGATGGCACATTTGCATTTGGGAAATGTTTCGATTTGGCAAATTTCTGTTACGCTTGCAATGCAAAACGTATGTTTCAAATAATTGTATTGGAATGTCTATTATTTTTGCGACGTAGCTTACACAATTTTTTATTGAAGGGTTTTCCCCAAAGTTCATCTGTTTCCCCATTCCATAAAACTTGTTGACATTAGCGTTTTGCAACGCAGAACGTTTGTTTAGAATAATTGTACAACTGGAATGTCTATTATTTTTGCAGCGTAGGAGTTTTATTTTACAATAATTCAATCCTTACACAATTATGGTTTAAGGGTTTTTCCCAAAGTTCATCTAGTTCCCCTTTGCATAAAAACGTGTTGAGGTTAACGATAAAAGTTGGTATAGAGTAGTAGCACTCCATTGAGGGCGCGAGTTTTTTATGAATACGAAAAAGCATGGGTGACGTCGTGTGTCGTAGCACTGCCATTACTCTATAGGGAACTGTTTTACTCGCGTGCCATGAAGCGCTTGCCACTTCATTTATACGCATTATATCCCGGCAACCTGAAATAAAGGCCCTTAAAGTCGCAAGATGACTTGTGCCTTGGGTATTAGCCTAGCTGATTATTATTATTGTATAGGTATTAAAAGCTCCATCTTTTGCTGAAAATTTGGGTTGGCACGATTTTGCCAAGGGTGAAAAAAAACGTTTTTCTACCTGCTGTTTTCTGTTAAAAACCGTGAGGATAAACGTATTTCCATTTTTTTTTCCACATCTAGTGGCAAAATTCAACAAAAATCAAATAATAAAAGCAGTGATATTCTTCCATTCGGACTTTTGGTTAACACTTTCACCTCGCAGCAAGAGGAGCCGGGTTCGATCCCAGCTTGTGGCACTGGGTGAAAACTCGGAACAACTCCACCCGCGTTGAGTTTGCAAGTTCTCTCCCCACTGGTTAAAAGGTTTTTAACCGAGCTCTTCGGTTTCCCCTTCCATAAAAACTTGTTGAGGTTAACGGTAATAGTTAGTGTAGGGAGCTGTTGGCTCGCGTTAAATGAAGGGCTTGCCACCATCCTCCTACGCATTGGAACCCGTCCACCTGAATTAATGGATTTAAAAGCAGGGTTGGAAAAATCCGGCTTTTTTTGAAAAAATTCAGACCAGTGGTTTTAATAGACCCATGTTGAAAGTTGGGGGGTCGAAAATTAACATTTTTACCTGGCAGCTCGGCATTTGGACGGAACATCCGTTTCCTTACTTCCGCCTGTATATTTCGATGGCGGCCACGTGGTTCAAAACGTCACAAACAGGATGTTCCGTCCAAAGGTCTCACTTAAGCCTCGTCTGCGGCCCCTCCTTTGTTATGGGTCTATTGACTATAACCGGTTTTTTTTTCGATTATAACCGGCTAAAATATAAACAGTACCTTTTACTTATGTAAGTAGAAATTGTCTGCAGTTATTGTCGTAAATAAGAAACTAAACAAATAAAGCGAAATAACTATATAAAATAACTGAATTCTTTTGATTACCTCGGGAAATTCCCCCAAGTTTTTGTGTATGACAGAAGCGAGGCAGCGAACTTTGGAACTTTAAACCTACCGAAAAACTGGTAAAAGTAAACCGGTTTCTAAATATGAAACAAAAAATAAACAAAATTTCTAAATAAAAACTATTAATTTACTAAATTATTCATATTGTAATTTTTCTTAAAAAAGCCACAAAAATCTGGATTTTTTCAAGTGGCTATAACCGGATTTAACCAAGTGGCTATATCCGGTATGGCTGGTTCTATGCCAACCCTGTTTAAAAGTCACTTGATGACTTAGGCCTAAGGCGGTGCCTTGGCTATTAGCCTAGCTGATTATTATTATTATATCAATGATTAATATAGCCTGAACAGGGTTTTTTCCGGTTTATCCCAAAAAACCTATTTTTGCCAACCCATATTGAAAAACGTACGAAGCTACTGTTCAATATTTATTTATTATTTATTAGTTTTTTATTTGTGCGAAAATGATAGTACAGTTTGTATTAAAAGAAATTCTAATGCACAATTTCCCTCCTAGCTAAGCTGAGCTTGTATTTAGGAGGACAATGTTTTATAGATAACAAATTTAACATTTATAATTTGAATAATACATTATACTTCTCTGTACACTGAGGGTTTATCAGGATATTACAAAGGAAAAAAAAATAAATTAAACTAACCACGGTAATTAAGAAATACGTTGACAGCGAAATAAGACAACAGACTGACGGACGATCGACTAAGCGCCGGTAAGCTACACCGGCGAGTCCGCGACTGATAAAAAATGCGCCAGAATAGCTGGCCATACCCCCCCCCCAGCGGGTGCAATCGGAAAGAAAAAATGAAAAGTGAGAAAGAAAGAAAAGAACGAAATGGGGCAGTTTCTCACGCTCCGGTGGCGATCTGTCGGACAGAGTAGTCAGCGTGGCCGAGAGATAATCCGGCGACCTCCCGGGCCTTTGATCGATGATTCGCGCCCATACAAGCGCTGTCAGGGCATTTGTCACTAGACCATATAGGAATCGGCGCTCTCGAATTGCTTAGTAAGCCCGCGCTATATATACACTCGGTAAAGGATATTCGAGAAGCCCGCACCAATGTACGAGGACAATGAACGATTTCGAATCAACCGTAATAAAAGAGGCTACCAATACCATGGAAGGCGATTTTTCTCGCATTTCTTAGCTTTTCAAATCATAAAAGAAAGCGACCGCGATCACAAATGTTTTGCATAAGCTAAAGTTCGAAAGCGGAGATCTGTGGGTAGCGACAGGGTTCGTACAAAATTTCCAGGTTTTCCCTGACCATTTTTGTAGAATAAATTAATGTTTTGAGGTAAAAATCTTGAAAAATATTGATTATGTATTTTTAATACATCTTATAAAAATTTATTTGCCTGATTTTTTGGGTCATTTTAAAATTCCCTGACTTTTCCCTGATCTTTGGGAAACATTTTCAAATTCCTTGACTTTTCCCTGACTATTTGGAATCATTTTCAAATTCCCTGACTTTACCCTGACCATTTGGAATCATTTTCAAATTCCCTGACTTTTCCCTGATCTTTGGGAAACATTTTCAAATTCCCAGACTTTTCCCTGACCATTTGGAATCATTTTCAAATTCCCTGACTTTACCCTGACCATTTTGAATCATTTTCAAATTCCCTGACTTTACCCTGACCATTTGGAAACATTTTCAAATCCCTTGACTTTTCCCTGACCTTTTGGAAACAATTTTCAAATTCTTTGGATTTTCCCTCACCGTTTGGAAACATTTTCAAATTCCCCGACTTTCCCAGGTTTTCCAGGTCGTAAACGAACCCTGAGCGAAGTAAAAATGACTCGTAGGCGGTTCGAACGTCTTTGAAGTCCTTCCACGCGTGGGGGCACCTTCGCTCCTCGGTAGTTTGGCGCGCGCGGGGTAAACAGGCGATTAGTCGGGAATCTCGGGATGTTTATATAAAGCGTAATATTCGGCTCAAAGGGTGGCCAGCTCAGTCAGTCGAGATATCTAGGTCGCCGTCGGTTTACTAATTAGAATAACATTAGTCGATGGAATTCGAGGAAGGACACGTGAATTTAGAATGGTCGGAGGGGGGCGTCGGATGGAGAAATCACGTCTTCCCCGCAGCGACCGTTATGTTCGGCTTCGGTAATTAACGGCTTTAAACGCTATAATAGACACGGGCGGACCCCGGTGAGACCAACACGACGACGCTACCAGCGGCTCGGGTTATCGAAGCAAAACGCAAAACTGATGATTCCCGGTAAACGCTGACATTAGATCCGCGTACGTTGAATAAGGTGACGGAAAACATATTCGATTTGGGGAGATTATCGCGTGTCCTCGCAAGAACCTTGTTCGCCAGAATCGCGGCCTCTCGTAGCGCGCTTCATTAAACTCGCGGAACATATCTGTCAAAGTTGAAACCACTTGATGATTTTACATAATGTCGTTCGATTGGATGGAGTCGAGTTGAGTTTGATCCGGAAAATTTAGAATCTTCTGAACTGAAGGAACTACCCGTAGACCGGTATCGAACATGGTTAGTGGAAAATGAATACGGTTTGTGAAATGTTGTGTATAGTAGCCCACTGTCATTATAATCTTTTAAACAAATCCTTAGACCCCGCGTCTACTACAGCAGCATTTTTCGCGAATATTGCGGTCCTACTGGCCCCATTACCACTCCCAACAAATAAAGAAAGGCTGATTTTCGAAAGGGCAAAAACGGCGCGACGGCGAGCTCTCTTTGCCGCGGAGTGAATTCTACGCCCCTAACCGTTCGTTTCGTACATCTTTAAAATTAGTATATCTTTATAATTATTTATTTGCGGCTAATAATATTTGCACCATTAAGTTCCCCTTAATAAGTACGTTGGTAAGGTGGAACTAAAAAGTGGGAAACAAAATGGCGGGGCTATTGTTCTAAATATCCCACAATTCTATTCAAACACCGCGTAAAATCGCCGGAGTTAACCATCTCAATATTTAAGGCGCAATATTACTTTCTTTGATACGTAAAAAACATTATTTTCTTCCCGATCCACTCATTCTCATAGGCAACGAAGGAGCAAAATTCTTAAATTCCGCGTATAAGGTTCGAACTAGAAGTTTAAATTAATTGGTCTAATAAGGGGAGATGAACCGTTCTTTCTGAAGATGGCGCTCGCGAAGTGGTTAGCACTTTTGCCTCGCAGCAAGAAGAGCCGGATTCGATCCCAGCTTGTGCCACTGGGTGAAACCTCAGAACCACTTCTTCCGCGTTGAGTTAGTGAGTTATATCCCCACTGGTTAAAGGGGTTTCCTCCGAGAGCATTGTAACCCGGCTACCTGTTTAAAGCCACTAAAAGTTGCTCGATGACTTGGGCTTAAGGTGATGCCTTGGACCTTAGCCCAGAGAATATAGGAGTATTTTCTTTGATAATATAGTAACATATAGAAAAATTTGCATAAATAAAATTTAAATTTGTGTTAATATAAAAGAAACTCTATTTAAGCAGACTACGATATTCTTAATTCCGTTCAGTGCAGTTCTTTAGAGAAGCAGTTTACATTTTATCAAAGGCATTAAGTACATCTGTATTACAATTAAAAAGCGAACTAGGCACGCGGGAAATTCGTAAAAACCGCACGAAATACAAAATAATATCTAATTATAGGAAAATATAGGAAAAATGGTTAAATTATAGGAAAATAAAGGAAAGCATTGAAATAAAGGAAAAATTATAAAATAAAGGAAGAATGGTCACCCTGCCCATATAGTAACAGAGACCATACCCAACTGTTTATTATTATTACTATTAAGTATGCTACGGAAAATGCATGGCCCGCCGATATTAAATAGAAGGAAAGCTTCCCCCTATGATTGCGTAGCGCCATCTACAGCAGTCGCTACCTGAGAGCAAAAGTCAAGTAAGTCGAGATACGTGACTATTGAAAGAAATTCAAAATAAGAATCCTTGAGTGTTTTTAAATAAAGGTGACTCGGTACAAAATTTTCAAATATATATTTTCATTCTATTTTTATCAATTTTCATTATTAGATTATCGTTGTTATTATGCTAGATTTTGAACGTAAAACTTTTTTTCTCAAATAGGGGTTTTCAGACTTGCTTGACTCTTGCTCTAAGGTAGCGGGCTTAGTTGGTGTAATAAAAAGTCACGTGACCTTGTACCAACGTAACTCTTACGTCATTGATTCTCAGTTCGGATTTTAACATTTCATACGGGCATCTATTAATCAAAGTTGAAAAAAATATTAAACATTGATTTTCACCCACATCTTTCCGAAGAGTTTCGATTACGTACGTTTGGGGAAAATAAATGAAATACAAATAATGGAAAGCTTTCTGGGTACCGGTATGTTTACTTTCAAGCCATTAAAAGGCCCCTAGTAATAGGAAAATCGCGAATCAGTCATCCGCGACTAATTCTATGCCAAACCGATTCTTTTTTTCCCCGCCGATTTGCAGAAGTCCTTTCGTTTGTTCGTTCGATCCAATTAGGGGGACATTTCCTTAACAAAACCCTCAATTTCGAGTGTTCAAAGTTTTCCCCTTTTTCGGCGCGAAAAGAAAAAAGGGCGTTAATTTTATCAAGAATGAGCCCCTTTTCATCAGCCCCTTCGAAACAGGCGCGTCGAAGGAGCCCCCTCTAGACTCTAACGGCGAACTTTATCAATCTCTGGCAACGTCTCATTAATAATCCTCCCACTCTTGGCCAAGAACCCGACAACGATCCCGAGTCGGCCGTACGAAAATGCCAGAGTTGGCCGCTTTCGGCGCTAATAGAAAGCGGGTGAACGCCGTATATAAGAATAAGCCGCGGAGAAGGGATCAATCGTCAGCAGGCAGCGGAGAACTAGAGCCCCTTTGCCAGCCAGCGAGGGCTTCTCTGTAATATCCCACTCGAGAGAGAGAGAGAGAGAGAGAGATGATGAGAACTAATTAGTCACTATTATAGCGCGCGGCTTGGCGCTCCCCGAAGGTGAATGATCAACGCGCAAGCGCGTATCGAAGGGACAACGCCAAACTAGAACGAGAAGTGAAGGAACCATTCGTCCATTTCATTTTCTTTCCAATTTTGAATAATAAGGTAGCGCGGCGAAATCGAAAAATTAGGTTGACTTCCGAGAGAAAGGGTTTCCAAACAAACCTCTAATTTCTTTGAAGTTTCAATCGCGAGTCGCTAGCGTACCTAAAAAGTAGAGTTGTTAATTTTCCGGAAAAATAAAATGCGGAAACATTTCTAGAAAATTTTCCGAATTGCGGAAAGTTTTTAATGTTTTTAACTTTGTATCGATATAAAATATCTAATAACAGTAAATATACTACAAAACATTAATAGTGTTACATTGTTAATCAGTTTAAAGCTAGTCAAGTAATAGTTTTACTTTTAGATTCGAAAAAATGAGGCGAAAATGCCACTTTATTTAAATTTGCAAAACATATTAAACTAATCATGGAATGAAAACTTCTTTTTAATTTCTTTCGGAAAAATACGCCAAATTTTTCGGAAAAAAGGTCTCGGTAATTTTCCGAGGAAAATTTTCCGACTTACAACACTACAAAAAAGTCTTTTTTGTAGAAAAGTCCCAGGTCATTGGAAAATAGTGGCTAATAAGGGAAAATTGCAATAAAAAGCTAAAACAAAGAATTATATTTAAGTTTTTAATAAATTTTATTGTGTACACTGAAAAAAGTCAGTATTAATATCAAATTAGCCACTAAATTATCTTCATTTGTATCTTTTATTTTGTGTTCGGTGTCTAAGGTCTTTGGCCGACACCATAAGTTTGTTCTCAAAAAAAAAAAACTAAATTCACTTTTGTCTAGGCCAGAGTTTTCCACTATTTAGACATACACTCGAACGTTTCAATTTTATACGGTTATTCTCGCGGCCACCCAAACTTCTCTCTAAGCAATGTCCTTTCAGAACCTAGTGTCTTCGACAAAAGACAAGACACTTTCTAGTATCTCTCTCTCTCTTGGAGAATTAAGAGCGAGTGTCTTGATTACTCAGGCTGCTCAGCGCGCCCAAACTGCATCGGTGCGAACGGCGCCCGACGGTTCTTTCGAACTCTCTCAGTCCATTTTTCCGCATTGATGACATAGGAGCCCCCTTAAATCAATAGAAGGCTAAAAGGGTAACATTTCTTCAAATAATCGATCAAGGAGCTCCCAATATTATCGGAACCGAACTTCCCCATTTGAAACTAAATATTTGGCCCCAGCCGACCTTTGACGAAGCTGCAAATGGCCTCCGGGAATACGCGGTCGAAAAAAATACCTTCAGAATAAAACGCGCGGAACGAACTAGAGAGAGATATATATATATATATATATATATATATATATATATATATATATATATATATATATATATATATATATATATATATATATATATATATATATATATATATATATATATATATATATATATATATATATAAGATATAGATTTTAAAATCCTTTTAGACGATAGAAAGTTTTTCTCTCTAAAACAAAGATATACTTCCGGAAAAAATGCTCCAAAATATATCCGACGAGTATATTTAACATTTCGAAAAGGGGTTTGAAAAAGGGAGATTTTTCGTTTTTGTTTCGATACAGTGACAGGGCGCGGGTCCCGAGTGGCAGCCAAATCTACAAAGCAAATGCAAATGGCGAAGAGAGCCGCGCCGAAAGTGCGCGACTCGCGAAATAACGCGATGAACGGATTCCTCTCTCTTCGGAATTCCTCTTCATCTCTTTTATCGGTTCTTCCTCTTTTTCCCGTCGCCAGAATAATAGTTTCTCGAATATCTTCTATTAAAAGGAAGAACTCGGCCCGAATCTAGGTTATATATTCGAGATGATCAGCTGCAGTGAAAGCCGCTCGGATTCGGTGGCTCCTCATTCTATCGGCCTCTTAATGTTATATGAAAACCTTTTAAGGAGATACGAGCGAATTTGCAAGGCAAAAAGGATCTTTGGAATCAGCTCGCGGGGAAAAAATGGAAAAATCATAAGACTTTTTTTCCTTCGAGGTTCTTTCTTAGCGCACGGTTTTCAATTTCCGCGTGTTTAAATACACCTAATATTGCACTGGAAGCAGAAACGTTACCATTGCCGCCTATTGCCGTTGAAACACTACCCAGTTCCATCGCATTTCCGATCAAATATTTGTCTTCCAAACAATTCCCATTCCACCTGAAAAACAATTTTCTCGCTACCATTCCAGAAATTTCCGTTGCGCGACTAAAGGGAAAATCCATTCCCGAACTCAAAATTATCCTTTCCATTCATTCCCGAACTCAAAATTATCCTTTCCATTCATTCCTGAACTCAAAATTATCTTTTCCACTCATTTCTGAAATCAAAAATACATTTTCCATTCATTCCCGAACTCAAAATTATCTTTTCCATTCATTTTCGAACTCAAAAGTATCTTTTCCCTAAACCAAAATAACATATCAATCAAAACAATCCCGAGGTTATTGTGGTTAAATGTAAAAAACCGGTTTGACGAGGCCCTTTAGCATAATAAGAGTGAATCCGAACAAACCCGGATGTTTCTTTAGCTATCAAAATGAATTAAAATAATCTACGTGTATATATATATATTCACTCAAGAAAGGAGACTAAAGTTTCCGAATTGAACTGAAGAAAATATAAAATAAGTATCAAGCAACGGCCCTATGTCGAAACCCGCAATGTAATAACCTGAAGCAAAAAAACTGTAACGAATATTTGAATTGTAAGTATATACGGTATTCCCGCTGCTCTGAGACATATTCCTAGACGGCTTAAAAGACCTTTGAAAACGTCGGCACGCGAAACCCCAAAAATCAAAACTCGCAATTTCGTTCCCTTTAAAAAAAAATGGTTTTATTTTATTCAATCCCAGAAAAGCCACCGTTTCTAAAACACCGCGGAAACCGTAACAGAAACCGGACGAAGAATTTATGTATAGAACTATAGCTATGTAGAGCCAACTATAAACATCCTTCTTTCGCTGTTTCTTTTTTGGTCCGGTAGAGGGCGCGAGAAACCTCTCCATTACCTAGAGACCAATATCACGATTCCGAGGTGTCACATCTGAAATTCAAATTGGCCTATTGGGCTAGGCGCGAAAAGAAATTTTCCAAATAGGTTTTAGGTCCGAAAACCTCCGTCGAGAATGGGATAAAAATATATAAATATAAGGGCGACGCGCGTGCGTAGGTTAAGTAGATTCAAACGAAGAAGTTTAAGTGAGTTAGGACGGCATTAAGGGCCCGCTAGGCATCGCGCGATCCCGACTTACCAGGGATGAAATGCTCAAAATGAATCCCGCGCTCCTCCTTCGCGCGAAGAAAGAAAACAAAGAATAAAAATATACAATGAAGCTGTTGTTGGCGACGGGAATTCTCAATATGGAAATAAACGCTACATAAACAAAGAAGTTGAGCCTTAAAGAGTTGACGAACAGAGGGGAAAGCAGTCAGAATTTTAAGTTGGACGAAAACTACCCTTTGATGTATCGCGAAACGGGAGATACTTTCCTTTTCGCCGTTTCGGGGTAACTAGAAAGTTTCATTAAGGAATTTTGGAATTTGGCGGAAAATTAATTATTTAAAACGGAAAATTAATTATTGAAAACGACAAATAATTTAAAAATAAAACGGTATTTCGGATTTTCCGTAAAACGTATTTTTAAAATTTAATTATTCTCAAATATAATATATTACAAGGAACTTTCACTACAAAACCTTTTAATAAATTAATTCCCCAACAAATAAAACAACGCGTTCGAAATTCGCTCATAAATAACTGTATCATAGTCTTAAAAATATTTTTGGGTATAATAGTTGGAAGAAAAAAATAAAAGCGACTGTAAGGGCGAACTGTCAAAGGGAACTCGTACGGAATCATTACAGGGGCCACTCAAAATCTGGAGCGGTGAAACTTTTCAAAATTTCGACAAAAGAAAAACACAAAGGCTAACGTCGAAACGAGCCTAAAATAAGTTTCTCCCTTCCAAAACGAGAACTAGAAACTTCCCAAATGAAAGTTTCATTCCTGACGCGCCCGCCGAGTTAGACCTCCGAGAAAGAAAATATCCTTTCTAAGCTTCGGGAAAATAAAAACATTTCTGTTTGACGATACGGATGAAGGGGTGTAAAGAAAAATACACTTTTAAAATGCTCAGTATCGATGATGTAAAAAAAAATCTTGCCGCCAGAAAAATTGAGTCTGATGGAAAAATATTCAAATGGCCGCGGTGTACCAAATGTTTTGTTTTCAAGAATAATCGGAGAATAAAATTTACGATAGAAAACGTGGCAACACTTAAAATAGGGAGATTCAAAATAATGAAATGCTCGCTAATTCTTTAAATAACGGACGCTATTATGCCTAAATATAAAGAAATAAAAATTTTAAAAATTCTTTTACTTCAACTTTTTTACAAATTTTTTATTATAACCAAAAATAAAATAGTTTAAGGCACCGATCTCCAGAGTCGAATTAACTTTCATATTCACAAACAGAATTTATACGATAAACTAATTAACGTTAATGCGCCGAATAATTCAAAGGCAAAAATAATTCGAACAAAACTACAATGGCTTTTGATCCGAACGTACTCGAATGCTAAACCCCATTAATTATAAATATCGCCGGCACGACTGCGCAATACATTAGCATAGACCCACGCGGATGATTGTAATAGTTTTACAATAAATAGAAAGAGTGAACAGAGTCATTCCACTCGCGTAGGTGTACAGATCTGCTCCGCGCGACAAACGGAATAGTGCCGCCAAGAATCATTATACTGTACAGAGAGTGGAGACGATTCGCGGCCATCATGGTCTAGCTTCGCCCCCCACCACGAGAGGGGCATGGAAAAAGGTCACCCGCGTGTAGCTCATTCGCGTCGGAGGACGTAAGGTTTTAGATATCCAATGAGCTACGACTGATTCTTAAGGGGAGGGGCATACAGGCAGACCGCGTGGGGTCATGCTAAAAACTCGTCTCGACGCATTCATTTTCGCTAAGCGGAAAGAAACGCATTCTTGGTTTCAGTCTTTCAGCGTGGAAAACAATGGCGGAGAAAGAAATAGGAGCGCTTCCAGAAATGGAAATTCCCAACTGACGTTCTCCCGTTTTGACGAATTTAATCCGCAACCCACGCTAAAGAAACGGAATAAACATAACGAATGGAAAACCCTTTGAAAAGCGATGAGTAACGCGCCTTATTAAGCGGACGATTAAAAAATTCACCCATTCCGGAGTCGCTTCTATTAGAACAATACAAATTACGCAAAAATATAATTCACGAAAGATAAACGAACTTTCAAATAAGGTGGCGTTTAAGGCTACCTAATTGGAACGAGACACGCATTCGTTAATTAGTAATTAAGGCCACTTATTAGGAACATTAGGCTAATTTAACGAAACTAATACGTCTCTAATTAGATGATAATACGCGCGTGATAATTTTTCTAAAGTGGATCATATATGGTCTTATTTTTCATTATTTACTTAATTGGGTTACCACTAATTTAAATTTATTTAGTTTTGACGACCGTAAATATTTTATTTGGGGGGAAAGTTTAAAAAAAAATAAGATGATTCAGTTTTTTGAAAGATAACGTAGACATGTTTACGGCTTAAAAATTGATAAGAGGTCAAAATAACTTAATGTAATTTTATTTCTGCAGGATGGTAATGTTGACACGCATAAGGATTTCAAATCGCACATTAAGGGCTACAAAGCTTATTACCACGAAAAGAAGATGAAGGATATGCACCACCACAAACCCTACGGCCACGATGACAAACACGTAAGTTAAAATTGGTTAACTTTGCTACGATTTACTCTAAATTATTCCCAATTATTTGTACATTTTCTTAACAAAAAAATACTACGAAGCTAAAACAAAAACGCCTTCTTGACCAAAATATTTGGACATAATCGAAACTAAAACTTCGTTTCTGGCGAGATTTTTGTAATATTCCAAAACCGAAACTCAATCTACAACCGAATATTTTACTCAGTTGCAGGTTTAGAAATGCAAAATATCTTGTACATTTGGCGGAAAGACACTAACACGAATTTCGAATTTGGCCTGTTTACGGTTTAATTTCGAAGTATACCCTCGTGCGTTATATAATTTTTAATAATACCGTCTATTGCGTTTTATTTTGAAATATAACTAATTAATTAAATTAGATAAAATTAAAAACCGTTGTAATAATTTATTTTTAAGTACTACAAGTGAGGCATACCTAAATAAATTCGGTTTGGCGAGTCCAGGGTAACTATAGAACAGATAATGCCGAGATTACCACGTTGACTTACATAAACGTGTGATTTGATGATTGTTTAGGATAATAATAAAAATAAGCTATAGTGAAGTTTAAAAATAATAATAAACTTTAAATATTTATTGATAACTTTGAAATTTACTCAATAGATATTGCTTAAATGGATTAATATGACACGCGCAGAACCTTCAGGAATTCAACAGAAAATAGGCAAAATTCGAAATTCCCGCCGACGATTTTAAGTATCTATCCACCAAATATTCTAGATATTTTGGCTTTCTTAACTTGCAAATGAGTATAATAATAATCGACTAACCACAGATAAAGTATCTAAAGTTGTGTTTTTGTTTAAAAATATTTAACAAAAATGTTAAACAGAGTAAAAGAAGAGTAAGCCCTAAGTATAGTCCCAGAAAAGAAACTTATTTTTTTTAATATGGGCATATAATTTTGGTACTTTAATTTTTTTTACTCAAATTAAGTTTTAGTTAATAAAGAACAGTATGTACAGTTTAAAAGAATTAAAAAAACGACCAAAATAGTTTAATTGCAATGTAAACCAGTGTTTTAATAAAACTGGTTTAAGGGGCTATAACTGCGGCTACATATTCTCGGTTAACCTAAATTCGTTCCTATTGACAAAACCCAAATTCCCGCGATAAAACAAGATAGAATAGAAAAAAATATCGATAAAAATTAACCCCGTACTTGGTTACAGCAGATTTTAACATAGTTGCGATTTGTAACATTACAAAACCCAATAACGCGTGACAGAAAAAATTAACGAATTAAAATCACTGTCTGGAAAAAATATATAAATATGTATATCTGTAACTGAAGAGAAAATCCCCCCAAAAACCTCACGATTACATTTGCTGGCGCGTAAAAGAAAATCCTGTAATTGAAAATGTCTTTATCAAATAGACCAAAGTATTTATCTTAGCGCCATTTTAAGGATTCGCGAGTTGAAGGGGATTCAGAAACAGGAGAAAAAAAAACATATTAAAAAAAGGCAGGTGGAAACAAGTGCAACTGGCATTCGAGTTTCGCACGGCTTCCACCCGAAAGAAAATCAATTTGGATAAGAGGTGATGGAATTTACATTATTCCTATCACGAAAATGTTCCCTCTCTTTAGCCGCCAGAAAAAGATGAAAATTTAGAAGGGTTGCGCTATTGCTATCTGCCCTCTTTACGAAAATTAATTCCAACATTATCCTTGAAAGATATTGCATTAATCAAGTCGTCTTAAAAATATATATATTTTCTTCAATAACAAATTATCGTACCCGGTTTAAATAAAGAAGAAAAGTTCAACATTTTATCATTTTTGAAATCAAAACCAACTTGATAGGATATTAAAATACGCCACTGAAAACGGTATCGAGCCTTGGAAAATACAAGTTTCTGTTTATGTAAGATCGATATTTCTTTCGAATGGGCTATATTATAATAATACTAATTACATTTAGTTCTCGTATTATACTGAGGTTAACTTTCCTATACATCTAAAAATGTTATTGATATTTTATAATATAGATGTTCTTGGATCATTTACATGGTTGTTGGTATTTTTTATTTAAAAAATCGATTTATTTGATAAAAATCGGATTATTATTGACATTAATTAATTTTTAAAGCGTTTAAGTCTGTTTTTCCTGACAAATTGATAAATATTTAAAGTGCAGCGATAACGTAAACTATATTTTAAATTAATCTTTATTAAATTGAATTATTAATTAATAATAAATGGAATTTTCTCTCAACTGAAATTTATAAAGAACCTACTTTCGTATATTTCCACAGATACATTGAAGTATAATACGAGATATAAATCAATGATTTTTTAAAAATCACTTGATTTAAATCAGACAACCCTGATCATTTACACAGATATAAATTGCACATAATTATAGTTCATTACATATTTCAAAGTTAAATTCAAATGTTTAGAAAATGGTATTAAATTTAAAATTTTCGAGGAATGGTACCGTTGTAGGTTGATCGATCGCAATCTCTATCGGAAACATCGTTCTTGTTCTCATACGCAACTCGCATTTCAAAATGAGATCGATATGGATCCAAGACATACCTCTTTTGGAGCCAAGTCAAATTATAACAATTTCATTCCATTAATAGATTTTATGAATATCGTTCTCATAACGAACGAAAAGAAGTACTTGCTTAAAATTATAAATTTAGCGTGTATATATTTATGGTTACAAGGAGACATCCCGAAGTGTAACCCACCGATTTTGTTCAAACTCGGGGGATTGGTAGATGTTCATGTATGATGAAAAATCCTAAAGGGAATTTATTCAATGGGCAACCGTTTTGCCATGGCAACGAAAAATGTTTTTGACAACAAAAATTTAAATTTTCCCATTGAAAATAACATGGGATTCTGACCGAAAATGCCACAAAAAAACAAATAATAAAAATTGACAATAAAAACATCAAAATTGATTAACTTTTGATAAATTTTAGGTCAAAATCCCATGTTATTCTCAATGGGAAAATTTAATATTTTGTGTTGTCAAAAACATTTCTCGTTGCCATGGCAAAACGGTTGCCCATTGAATAAATTCCCTTTAGGATTTTACATGATTCATGAACGTCTACCAATCCCCCGAGTTTGAACAAAATCGGTGGGTTACACTTCGAGATGCCTCCTTGTTAGGGATAATGGAATCGTTGGGACTATCTGTGGGTACCATGATCTAGTTTTACTCAGGCTCGAGAGGCTGGGATTAAAGCATAGCGCCGATTTAATTTTTGTCGGCGGCGGCGTTTGGCGAAAGGCACCAGGCGGAGGCGGGCCCGCCGATTTTTCAAAAATCCTTTGCGCCGTTGGTTTTTTTTTCGGCGGCGGCGGCGGCGTGAAGGGGAAAAATGTCTCCCCACTTTTGAAAATTTCAAAATATTTTTGAAAGAAAAAAAATTAAGTTCGGTAGGAAAACTCAAAACATTTCGGCGGCACGCCAAAAAGTAAATGATTCGGGGCCAGATAAAATATCAGCGAGTGCGGCGTTGGTTCGGCGGCGCTAGACTCTTAGAGGGGACGAAAAAAGTAACAAGCGTTTGTAAGATTTAGGGAACCAATAAGATATCTTGTTGATTTGATTGATTATTAAGGGAAGCGGCATATTGGTAGACCATGAGGTGGATTAGGAGCAATGCAAAAGGTCGTCTCAACCGAGTATAAATAAACGCATTATTAGCTCAATCCACAAGAACAATATCCTTCAATGAAAACTCAAACATACGCGTGCTCTGTATAATCGGCCTACTTTCTCTTGATATTACCTATAACGGCAATCCATCATAAAAATGGCTGTCCCGCACACAAAATTCGTTTAAGAGCAAAGCAGGAAACTGATATAGAATGGAGGCACTTGGACGTTAATCATCGTAACCGCATATTCCCCGTTTCTTTCAAGATTCGCTAAAGAAAGGGGTACCCTAATACAATTACCAATATAGTATAGTGCTTTGGTCGAACTTATAGTCCATTATTAGACCGCGATTTACGGGAAAAGACAAAGTAATCTCCGTGTAAAGAATGATGAATACCAATAATTATAAAATAAATTAGATTTTCTTATTCATCGAAAATCTTTCGGAGGGTTTTCTTTAAAATGCAAATGTCGAACGCTGGAGAAGGTTCGGTTTAAATTTGCGCGCTATACGCCGGACAGAACGACTCGATCGAAAGTTAAAATTCAATCTAGATTCGATGTAGAAAATCAGGACTGATTTGGCTGAGTTTTCCCTTTCGACGGGAGATCATTTAAGCGGATTAGGGGTGTGGAAGCTAGAAAATGGCGGAGGAAAGGGCTTCGAAGCGAAAGGAGATTGGAAACGCGAGAGCACGCTTCAACGATCAAATTCGCCAGTCCCAACTCGCCCGCCAAACTACTACTGGGGGTAGAAAGGGGGCCGGAAACGAAAAAGTCGTACCAAGTGGAGTTGGCCATCGAACCAACTAGGCTACCTACGCGGGCCGGAATGGGCGCGAAAAGTCTTTCCCGCTCTTTCTCCTTAGCTAATAAAACGTAATCAACTCGTTACTTCCAGGGACACGTAGATACGTCGCGCCGCGACAGGACCCGAGCCAAATAGAGCGACATTCCCAAAGCACAGTCACTCGCCTCTGGCTGCGGGCATTTTCATCAACTAAAGCCAGTCCGGATACTCCATGCAAACCGAGTTACTAACTTAATTTCGGATAGGTCTTCACCGTCGATTGAGTTACCTTGTTCTATTAGGTTTCTACCGAAGCGACGAATTAGTGTTTTTGGATTAAAAATGTTCCGCGGTTGCGAATGAAACCTAAGGAGGTAGCCGATTCCTCACTCGCTGGTAAATGTGACCGAGAATAGTCCTAGATACGCCGGAAATTAATGATCGTCTACCGTTTCCATTTTCCAAATTAAGGAAAAAATAGGGTCTTACTTCTAAGGGTTTTAATTTTTGAGGCCCAATCAACAGGCCTCAAAGCTTTCAAGTTACAGATGGTGAGCAACATTGGGCAGCAGACGAAATTTACGCTCAAAAACTAACCCCCTTTAAAACCGCGCCGATTTAAGGAGGGGCCGATGGTCTATCTTCCCCAGGGCCCTAGTAAAATCTAGGGTCTTTTTTCGGGAAATCAGAATTTAAAATGAAGACTGCCCCCGGCATGCGTACTTAATAGCCAAAATTAAAATTACAATAGAGAGATGTTCTATACTATCTATACCTCATATTGAAGTTTATAAGCAAATAGTTATAGCTATTTATACCAAAATTTCAAATTTTTAACGTTTCATATCTTAGTGAAATTCAAGTTTTGAGCCTGGATCATTTACTTCTAAATGCCATAAATCCATGGTCAAATACAGACAAGCTTATCACTTGTTTCAGTAAACTACCCCTAACACTTGAGTGACCAAGAGTTACTATAAAAAATGTTAACGTCATCTTTTACATTTTTTACGTAATAGTTTCACAAAGGAGTGAAGGCACCATCAAAGCACGCGTTGGAGGTTCCAGCTCACGAAGCGCATCTCCAAGGAGATCTGAAATCACCCAAAGGATACAAAAACCGACAGAACCATGACAGCTGGCACAAGAAAGATATGCATCTGCAGGATTTGAGCTTCAATGGCCACAAAGGTCACCACGCCACACACAACCCTCGACCCAAAATTCAAAACAAAGAGCACGGCCACCACATGCTTCAAAACGACCAACCCGCCGTAGCTAGCCACCATAAAGGCAAGTACCAGAGTGAGGTTTGTAGCGAAACATTGGCTCATTCGCGTTATATATAAATATAGGGCCTAGTTCGGAAGAACACGGATTTCTTCACCGTCCTCACAAAGTAACCCCGTCCTCTCCGAGCGTACACAGCGACAAGAGTCACCATCACCAGAAACCCGCCAAGGTCATGACTAGGACCTACCAGCCGGAGCACGAAATCAAACCGGAGCCCGTTCACACCAAAAAGAATATCCACCACAAAGAGAAGGGAGACCACCCTAGCTGGTCCAAAAACAAGAAGCAAAAGAAGGCCTACGAAAAGAAGATTAAGCAGAAGCAACACCGCAAGAAGCAATTCAAGGGAGAATTGCACAAATTGTGGTAGAAACAATCAAATTCATGAGGGACTCGGTGACTTGGCAAAGTAAAACAGTGGTCAGAGAGTGATAACACCATTTCAGTTTGGGTTATTTTCTGACTAACTGGTTAAAGAGCCCAATTTTGAAACGCAAATTTCAACGTTTAACCGGAGTAAACTAATAAGGGCTCTTTTAACCGATTAGCTTAGGAAGAAAGTTAACCCAACGAAAATACTAATTAGGAACTTTTTTTACTAGAAATTGTTTCGTTAGATTTAGGTTTCATGTGATAATAGTGATAACGTGAAACTTTCATGAAAATTAACCAATTTAAAAATGTTTTTTACCCACAAAAGCAGCGTTGTTAGTTTAAACAAAATGCAGTTAATAGTTGTTATCGAAAAAATGAGAGAAAATTAACGAGATACTGAACCCAATCATTTGAAATCAAACAATTAAGAATATAACAATTGTTTGGTTTCAAATGCTCGCTCAACGGAAAAAGTAACAAAATCATATCCAGTATTTGTACTTCGTTCTTTAAGGAGTATTTATAACCTATGACCAAAACTTCTTAAGCCTATTATAATTCGATTTCAATGGCCAAATTAAACCCAAAATTTAGCTGGGAAACATTACCTCCCAAACGCCAAAAGACACTAAATATACGAAATGTATCCTCATTTGGAATAATTATATTTGATAACTATTAGTAGAGCCTTTTGTTATTTTAAACCCATAACAACTAAAGTTGCAAGTTTTACAAATGTTGTAAAATTAACCGTAAAATTTACTTTATAAAAATAATGGTGGAGGACAAAATAAATAAGGCTGTTTTAGCATTCTTCGATATAGCTAAGTTGAAAACAAAAACTAATTTTGTGATTATCTATTGTGGCGCATTCTAGTGTATTAATCGAACAACTTTTAAATAAAGCTTTCAGTTTTTTTCCAATTGTGCGTTTAGTATACCGCTTGATAGGTCAATAAAATATAAATGTATTTCATCATTTTTTCGTATAGTGAACAATTAATTAAGGCTTTTTCTCAGTTACGAAAAACTAGATAATAGCAAAGAGTTTGGCGTACGATTTTGATTTTTGAACCTAGTATTGGTCAAATAAGTGTGAAATTCCCAGCTGCTGTTGTGTGTCAAACCCTTGAGCTATACAGGGTGTTAACTAAATACGATGTCGGGCCAATAACTCAAAATGTGTTTTAGCTAGGAATTGGACAACGGAATTTTCTATGACCTTGAACCATGTCTTCAAGGTAAATCAAATTTTATCTCGAGAACCATTAGAGATACAAAGTTGGTTTCAATTAGAAACGTGTACCCCGTCACATTTTAGGACTAATAGCTTTGGGCCCACCTAATTTGACCAATAATAAGTCGACGGATTTTAGACAAAAATTAGCAGGTCGTGATGAAAATAATGGACCAAAGACCAGGTTTCAGGGCTAATTTTATCTGAAAAGTGTATGAATTTAAATTTTAAGTCTAAATGACTTTTCATTTCTCTAAATCCATTGGTTTTCGAGATTAACTTTGAATGACCTTGAACCATGAGTCATCCGAGTTTGAAAATACTAAAGACCCCCCTTACCAGTGAGTGTCTGGCAAATTTTCATACTCTATAGTGAGTTGCAGGCTAAGAAAGACAAAATATATAGTACAATTGGCGCAAGGATGCCTCAGATCGTTTCCGGTCATTCCACCGCGCGAAATTTGAATTTGGCCATTTTACGGTCAAATTCGAATTTTGCTCTTTTTGTCGTCTTTTAGCGCCATCTAGAGACCGAAATTGGAATCTTTATTTTTTAATTTCATAAGGCATTCCTATAATTCTTAAATTTAAAATAGTATGTATAATTATTTATTTTTGTAAATTTATTTTTACGTCTTACCAGTTAAATCGGCAGTTTCTTTTAAAATAGTTACCACGCTTTCTGGGGGGTAACGTTGTCTTAATGAGCTATAGACGTTTAAAATTATATTTTTCTCTTTACTTGTTAACAATAAATCTTTATCATGCTTTTTATAGTAACCTCTTGGGCTATTTAAAATATTTGAAGCTTCAATTATCGAACCTTCTTTAGCTGCATTCAGTAATTAAACTCATGACAACATGAAATTAAAAAATAGATTCCAATTTCGGTTCCTAGATGGCCCGAAAAAACTATGAAACTCACGAAATTTGAAATTGCCCGTAAAGTGGTCAAATTTAAATTACGCGCGGTCGACTGGCCGGAAATGGTCTGAGGTATCCTTGCGCCGACTGTACTATATATTTTGTCTTTCTTAGCCTGCAACTGACTATAGCATGAGTACTTTTCGAGTAATTAGCCCTACAATCTGGTCTTCAAACAAATTCTTACAAAATAAACGAACTTTATAATATTGAAATGACATGGTTTTTCGAATACCAAAATAAGCTGAAACTATAAGTAGCAAAATAGTTATAGGCATGACACGTCAACAACGACGAAATGTTCTTTTGTGAGGGAAGAAATTGACTTGGTTGGATTCCAAAATCTCAAGCTGGCAAAAGTTTTTCGTAAAGTATATTTTCGGTAAAATCAATAGCTACATAAAATCTAAATCAAAGCCAAATATAGAGTTTGCGCTATCGAGACAAGTTGAATATAACCGGTTTTTATACTGCCAATCGGTTGTCAAAGTTCCATCACTGTGCTCGAAAAACAGGAATTACTTTATGCAAACAAGAATACTTAAAACTCAAGCCTAATTTTGGTAACTGTGTAAAACCAATAATATATTTATGTATACTTATGGAGATTGACATTGTTAAGACGACCTCCGGAGTTCATGGTCGAATTTTACCCCGGCAGGCGTGGGGGAGACTAAGGAAAAACATTATCAGCGTACGCTTAAATCTGAGGCAGAGGCGAACTAGGCATTTCAATCTTAAAGTCGAAAAACTTAGATTTTCTATACTTCGAATTAAAATGATATTTGCTTTGTTATATTAAGAAAATTCAATTAATTCAAATATATTTAAAACGATATAATATACAGGAAAACCACAGTTTGTTCACAATCAAATTCCCTGACTTTTCCAGATTTTCCCTGACCATCTGATGAGATTTCCCCCGACTTATTTTGCACGAAGATTTTTTACCTATATTTTAGTAAAAGTTTCCTATTTGCAACCGAAATTAAATTGTCCGACAATTCCCTGATTGTTAGACTAATTTTTTAAAATTCCTTGACTTTTCCCTGATTTTTAGACCAATTTTTTAAAATTTCCTTGACTTTTCCCTGATTTTTATACACATATTCAAATTCCCTGACTTCTCCAGGAATTCCAGGTTTTCCAGGTACCGTGGTAACCCTGATATACATTTTTGTTCAATTATGTGTCGCTCCTCCAGATGCATAGGTCCCAAAATCCCAATAATAGCCTTTTTCCCACTCTATTCTATCCGGACTAAATTCCCAACACTTTTTTATTTAAATTCCATAGACATCGTTGAAACTGTTTTGGTCGTATCTACGATCTCTAAGCGAAGTAAATTGGAGCCCATTAGTTAGTAGATGTAGGCGTACCGTGTGCGGATACTTCGACTATATAACAGACACACTGTCATACGAGAGACTAAATTCAATAGCTTGAAATGGGTTTAAGACTAGCCATTAAAACAATAGAAATATTACTTAATTGAAAGTAGTCGCACGAGCCTAATGTTATCCTAGGTGGAGGGCTAGTATTTTGACTACAATAGGGTAACATGATGACGAAATGGAAATCACGAACTGCAATCCTATGAGCTTTTTATTATAATTGTTTTAGCCAAACCGAGCCGCCAAACACTCTTCGCGTAGCTTTTTAAACCATAGGCGTTAAAACTAGGTTTACACCAAATATTTACTCTTATTTTTAGTTAAATTATTAAATCAAAGCCATTTACTACGAATTTAATTAGACAGTTGATAGTGCATTCCATGAAGTTGGAAATTTTCAGGCTTTGAGTTGGCCAAAATTTGTCTTTAATTTCTTCAGACTTTCGAGTTTAAATATAGGGTATTATAGGAAATTAAATTAAATTATAGGACAAAAAAGGAAGGACGTTAAATTATAGGAAAACATAGCAGATATAGGAACTGTGGTCACCCTGCTTCGAGATTAGGAAATATAGCGCCATCTGCCTTAATAACCGTCAAATAAATATGTGAAGAAATATCAGACGACTTTTGAATTTCTAGGTTTCTCGGTTGAGCCACGGCCAACTTTGATCACGCGCTGTTCGCGCTACAGCGGCCAACCCATTCGTTGAAGTTTCTATGTGGTTAACCAATGAGCAAAAGATATGTGTATGGCTTGAGCGCCCCTAGCGGAATATTATTTTTAGAATAGTTTTTGCATTGAAGCCAACATAAAAACGAGTGTAGCGCTGAACTCCTACAGGTTATAGCACAGTTTATAGGGGGAAAGTTTTTGCTCACGGAATTTCGACGAATGGGTTGGCCACTGTAGCGCGAGAGAACAAAGTTGGCCGTGGTTGAACTTTCAGCTGTTGCGCCGAGATAATTTTGAACGAGCAGACAGCTTTCATATATTCAAACACGGACTTTGAATTCAAAGTCCGTGATTCAATTTAAAACTCGGTCGGTAGGCAGCGATACTAAAGACCCAAATTTAAACTACGCCCGAAGATAACTTTTGAAAATTAATGTTCTTAAGCTGAGACGTTCAGCTTTTATATCAAGATAATTTTGAATGAGCAGACAGCTTTCACACATTCGATTTAACACTCAGTCGGTAGGCGGCGATACTTCTGACCAAAGTTAAAACAACGCACGAAGACTATAGCATCAAAAAGTGGCGTAGAAAAGTTTGCAGGTCTGTTGCTGAGTCACACAGCAAAATTGTGTGATTTAAGTGACTAACAATTTTAAAAATAGTTACTAAAAATTTTCTAAAAATGAAGAAAACCAAGGTTTTAAAAGTTGAAAAAATGCTTTGCCGCTCGAAAATACACAAGCAGACGAATTCAAATGATCAGGGGTACGTCAAATTGATAATATTTCTTGCAAGAAATGTAAGATTTCTTGTGATCCAGTTAACTTGACGATTTTTAAAACCGGAAGTAAGAGCGATTGACGTCAGAGATTTTGCAAGATTAGTAAGATTACTTTCGAGGTAGTTTTAAATAAGAATTAAAGATGGCGTCGAATGGCGGTGAATTATTTAACAGACCTTAAAGACGATGATACGGGAATAATTTATAAATTTGAAGTTCCAGCCGAAGAATTTGAGCGAATTTTGAATTTTAAACATATCTTTATTGTTCTTCGAGGCTTTTATAATATTAAAGCAACATTTCGGCGTACTATTTATGAAATAGCATTTGATGACAAGGCTTAATGATATTTATATTAGTAGTGTAGTGTCATTAGAATTCTTAAGCCTTGGCGTTATTTTGAGCTGCAACATGCATTAAAAACACTCTTGTTTGACTTAATTTTTTAACGAATAAATTCGTTAAAAATTTCGATACTCTTGAGATCATAGAAATCTCATAGGTAACTAGAATGCTGCCGTGTAACTGGAAAATGGGCCAAACGCCGTGGCAGACAATAGCCAGATCTCAGCCAATCAGAGCTCAAAGAGTGGTTCTGCCAAGAATTTTATGTCACCAGAGAGAATGACGTCACCTATCTCCCGCTAAAGTAGCGGATCCAAGTAGGATAATAATCCTCCTTGGCGAACCACTCTACGGCCTCTCATTGGCTGAAGGTTCAAGGCGAACAGGCGTCAAGCTCGGCCGTAGGCGGAAGCATTCTAGTTACCTATGAGATTTCTATGATTGAGATAAAAAGTATTTCAACGAAAGAATCAAACAACTCTACGTTTTCGTCGATTTGCATTCTCTGACACCTAGGAGCAACAAACACAAGGAAAACGCAGCTAGCCTTTAAACACGCTAACGAAGGGTTGTGTACGAATTTCATTGGACGAGCGTCACGAGCCTTTACTCTGAACGTTTTACGGGCGGGGGAGGGGGAAGACAATTTCCGAATTTTCCCCTTCCGACGGCAGCAGGCGCTAAAGCGTCTAGCCAATGAAAAATGTACACAAGAAAATCCACGAGTTTTGACGGGTTGCGTTCTCCTTGTGTGGGGTGTTGTGTTTGTTGCTCCTAGCTGACACAGCCGCCATTTTATTTGGGACTTCGCGATCTTTTCAACTTGACGCAAAAATCGCGAAATCATAGAATAATTTTTCTTGGTAGACCGTTTCTTATAATAAGGAAAATATCTTCTTCACTTGACGCACCCCAGGCTTCTTCCAAGCGCAGCTGCAGCGCCAAAATGAACAAACTACAGAAGTAGTAACTGGCGGGATTTTTTAAAAATATTATACTTTTCGCTAAATCACACGGAGTTCATTTCAGTTACGTTTTATAATTGTTTATAAAAGAGTTTTTAAAGACAAATAATATTAAAAACGCAAAAAAAGGTATAAATAGGGACTAATTTTTGAAAAATTTACTTTTATTGACCGAATTTTAAAGAAGTGATTTTAAGTGAGAAAAGTGACTCAGCAACAGGACTGCGTTTGAGAAGTGGAGAGGGGAGGGGAGGGACAAAGCAGTTTAGGCCAGGTGATCTAGAGGGGTCAGTCCCCAGGCGATAAGATTAAGAAGAAAAAATAAAACTAAAAAACGGAGCAATTTTTTATTTCTTTGAATTTGGAAATTTTATAGGTTAATTAAAGTACAGCGGCGATTTTTTTTCCGGTAGATACGACAGAATCTGACGCGACGATTACGATATTTTTTTGTTAGACGCAAATTAAGATCTCACTTTTTAATTTAATTGAAAAGTTTTGGAATTTTTTAAGTTTATAGTTGCAATTCTATTCGTGGCAAAAGTGAAGAACAGCCCCCCTCCTTTTATTGGTTTTTTATTTTCTTAGATGAAAGCCCAGTGTGTAAGGAGTACGAAGGTATTTTTTTTAGTTACCGCAAATGAGAATTAGTTAAGTTAACGCGTTTTGAAAACCGTCAATTTCAATGCATTTTCGACAATAGTTTAATGTGAGTTCTATACTTTTTCTCCCGAGATAGAGCAGGACACGTGAAATCAAACTTTATGGTTGGTGTGTACTAAGGAGTAATACTGAAAATGAAATTTGTAGTGGTAGTGTAGACTATACTTAACTCTTACAAATAAAGGATTTGGGAGGGAACTGAATATGTTAATGATATGTACCTCAAAGAACGGGATTTTTTAACAATGCAAAAAGTTTTAATCGCAATTTATTGTTTAAAAAGATATGATCAATGTAAAATTGTTACTTGCCAGCAATTTTTACAACGGGAAATACGACATATTTCGAGATTTGTTTGTTTATTTGATGACGTAGGACTGATGAGGAGGACGATTCTTTAAATGTCTAGATTTTAATACGTTTTGGAGAACGTAGTACTGATGACGAAAAAGGAAAAGGCTGAAATGCAGAACAGTACTAACTTTTAAGGGTTGGGAATTCTTCTCGTATTTCAACGCATTTTAGGTTTTTTTTAACCATACTATGACTTCTGTGTGATGTTGACTTATACAACGTCGAATGTACTCTAAGTATTGGCGCCTAACGGCGCCGCGCACTCGCTTCGCTCGAGCGCCTCCCCAACCCCATACTAAAAAAGGCTATGGGCCAACTATAACGCAACCTAGAGGACAGCACCAAGCCTGACGCATCAAGTATCGTAAACCCGAAAACAAAAAAAAAACAAAAGTACCTATTGTTAAAAATAGCCCAAAGGACTTCGTTAACACATGTGAAAAATCTACAATTTCAAAGCATTTGCGAGGGTAAGAAAAGTTCTTTCGACTGAATTTCAACTTGTGCAATCGAAAACAGAATATTGGTGCCTGACGGCGCCACCCCAACCCCATTCTTGCTATCACGATGGGCCGTCTATAACGCGACCTAGAGGACATTATTTACCTAGCCATAACGCATCAAGTATTGTCCAAATACGCGGAAAACTAAAATAGTTAATTGATGTTCAATGCTTCACATTGGCCCAAATAATTAATTGATGTTCCACGCATCAAGTATTGTCCAAATACGCTAAAAAATTAAAATAGTTAATTGAGGTTCAATTCTTCACATTGGCCCAAATCATTAATTGATATTCAATTAGTATAGACCAAAATGAAAGTTTGTTTTCATGTGTCCTACTCTATCTCGGGGTAGAACAGCCAGTGAAATCTCAGGATAATACCCGTGAAAATTGAAAAATCCCATTCCCGATAACGTATATTTTACATGTTTGCGGATAATAATTAATACACCATTAAAATCAGCGTAAAAAATGCTACCAATAAATCGAATAAAAAACGAAAAATAATAGGGGGGGCTATTCTTCACATTGGCCCTATTCGTCGACACCACTAACCCACGGCCAACTTTGATCACACGCTGTTCGCGCTACTACGGCCAACACATTCGTCGAAATTCCGCGAGCAAGGATTTTCCCCCTATAAACTGTACTATAATGTGTAGGAGTTCAGCGCCACGCTCGGTGGTTATATTGTCCCCAATGTAAAAACTATACTAAAAATAATAATCCGCTAGGGGCGCTGACGTCATACACATCTTTTGCTCATAGGTTAACACAGAAACGTCAACGAATGAGATGGCCGCTGTAGCGCGAGAGATGCGCGAGAAATCAAAGTTGGCCGTGACTAACCCAACCCAAAACGCAGGATGAAAAGAAACATCTCAAATTCATTTTGCGCATTAAATTACGACGCCATGTTAGGGTATAAAAGCAAGTAAATAAGCCTGGTATACCTCACAATGTAAAGGTACTGTAACGCACGTAATTTTGAAATAGGTCAAAAGCTCTAAAAATCACTTCGGTGATAATTTTTCTTAATTGACATACTATTGTTATTATGTGATAATTTTTCCTAGTTGACATACTTATTTTTAATATTATGTTACTTATACTAATAAGTATAAAAACTTTATAAGAAGTATGCCAGTTAAAGTATTAGTGAACCAAGACAATTTGGCAACAAAAACTGTGTCAACTTTTTCTCATGGAAAATTGTGAGAAAATGAAAAAGGTTTACCTCATTCTCTTCATTGGTCTATTCAGAAAGCACCGTTAAGGTGCAGAACCAACATATTTTTGGAATTTTTCGGTTAGCAACTTAGCACACACAAAATTGCAACAATATATGTATATCAATGGTTTCCGAGTAAAAAAATTTAAATAATTATTTTGCACGGGGAAAAAAATTAAGTAATTATATTTGGGAAGAGAGTCCTCACAAGGTAGGAGGAAGGGAATTATCACCCATTGACTTTTGGAATCCATTTATTCTAAGATAGAGCGAGACGCCTGAATAGTCTCGAATATGAATAACACCGAAATATTGTATAATCTTGTATTTCATATTAAAGGGCCACAGATTCTTTTGAATTTTGTGGGTGAAGCTTCATAATCTCGCGTTTTGAGAAGTGGGAAGTTAGACAATGTTACAATAGACTAGGGTTGTTGCCACTAAATACCAAAAATACATGTAAAAATTTGGTGATGTAAGAAGAGTTCTAAAAATGATTATTCCCAAATTTATGTTCCTCTAACTGCAAAATTGGTGGTTTTCTGATTAATTAAATTTACCTATGTCACTACAGGCTCTCTGCAAGCGTAAAATCGCACTTTTTGACAATAGCTGCAATAAACTTTTATGTTACGCTAAGAAAAATTGTGCACCGAGGCATAATTTTTAGAAAATATGAATGTATTCGCCTGACCCAAAAAAAAACGTAAATAACATATTGTTTGATTTAAAAAAAAAATTGTATATTTTGATCCAAGGGGCTAATCTTTTAAATATGAAAAACATTTGAATAACAACTTTCGTAATTTGAATTAAGTCTCTAAACAGAATGGTTCTTGAAATAAATTTCTAATGCCCTTGAAAACAATGTTCAAGGTCATCAAAATTTTCATTACCTGTTATGTTACTTACAATAACAATAAATTATTCAGAATATGAAACATTTAGTGAAAAACAAATGCTTGAAAATTACCGGATTTTGTTACGATTTCTGGTATGTATAAGTTTGGTATACAAGGTTTACCTTGGGTTAAAAGCATAAATAAAAGGTCCTTACCTGAGTCAGTCTTTTAACGTCAGTCATATTTTCAGATATACCTCTTAGCCGATGATTGATGGCCATATAGTCGGAAAGCGCCAAGAGTTCAGATTCACACATTTTCAAGAATGCCAGAGCATATCGAAATAGAACCTAAATATTTGGAAGATATATACTAATAGCTTAATATCTAATTATAGAAAATGAAAAAGTCTTACTTTACTACCCTCGTAAAGAAAAACGTCCCATATTCTCATATACGTTTCCGGTGGAATGTTGTCAACAAAAATTGTTAAGAACCATGAAAATGTGTATAAAGATAAGTCAACATTTTTTTGTTCTAGATGACCATGTAACCTTGGAAGTTTATCGACAATTAGATCTTTAAGTACACGCTGAAAGAGGAAAATGTAATTTTTAAAACATCTGGTATAGGCAATTAAAAAACATGATTTTTTATTACATACTTGGTCAACTTGAGAAGCAATCAGTGTTTTACTGTAGTAATCTTGTGGCATAATGAACTCAATAATGGCAACAAGAAGCCAAAAAGCCTACAATTATTAAGAAAGTATTAAAAAATTTAAAACCACTTCTAGTCAAAAACGTAAGGTGCTATCTTTTGTCCTATGAAACACTAAACTTTGTAAACTTACATCTTCTTCATCCATATACAGCAAAGCAATTGCAGCTAGCCTATTTAATCCCTGTTATAAATATTGAATAAACTTTTATTCTATTTAATTGCAAAAACTACACATTTGCCAGAAAAACTCTACCTGACAGTAACCAACAGAAGGATTATGTCTGCTATACGCTAGTAAAACTCTCCTAAGTTGTGGAATTCCATAAGAATCAAGAGTTTCATAATGGCGGTTATTTGGCAAGGTTCTTAGAAGATCTAATTCAATCTGAAATGAAAAAATTTGATTAGCATTTAGTAATAAAAAATTAAATATGATATCTTACTTGTTTCACAGCAGGATCAAACCTAGATATGTCAGAGCTAGCTGATAATATGTTCTCATAATAATTTTCTCCCATTTTTTTTCTAAATGATCTAGTTCTCACATCCACACAACTAAAATAATACAAGAATCATTACTAAAACCAGTTTATATACTCCAATTACATTTACTTTACCCTTTCCATATTCTTCCTCTAAACTGTCTTGGAACTCCCGTCCGAAGTAATTGCTTCAACTCCAAGCCAAGTGGCAAATCACGGTTGCCAAGATTAACAACAAAATTCTCCCACTTGTTCATCCAGGCTGTAACTTCTGGATCTTTGATGCGACTAGTTATACCTTCTGATCTTAGCTTCAAATTTGAAGCTTTGGTTGAAAGTAAATCTTCTTCTTTTCCCCATTTCCAATTGAAACCCAATTCATCGTAATCTTTATCTCTATATTTAAAATATGTATGGGTATATTTCTAAACATGTAAGTAGAAATCATATTTAAACTTACCGGCCCCAAGACGGGGTGAAGAGTGGTTGAGATGAAGCTCTTTCTTCCATTGCTTCTTCTAACAGTCGAGATACTATTTCTTGGATGGATCTATCACATTCTTTAAACAATAATGATTGTTTAATATAAATACATTAAATGTAGTATTTTTTAGAGAAATATTTTCAACCTAGGTTTGGCTTTTCCAGTTCTTTCAGGAGAAACAGGAGTTTGCTTTGAATTTGGTAGCATTTAGCTTCCCATTCGCTTCGAGAGCTTAAAGAAAGTAGAAATGAGAGATATTATTTAAATTTAATTTGTCAGAGGGAAAAGAAAATGGCTAATTCTAATTGCATTTACAGCATTAAACTTCGTTCTCGTTCTTCACCATCTCGTCTTAGTAGATTTAGCTCTAAAATCTCTTTATTCAAAAACTTATTTTGCAACTCAAACGCTTCCAAGGCATCCTTTAGGGTAATATTTCAAATTAATCCCTTTTAATTGAGACTATTTTCATACAAAAAATTTAGATTCCCTACTTTCATGTTTTCAAAACCCTCTGGTTGATTAGACGCAGTTCCATCTAAGTAAGATTTAAAGCAGTTATTACGAACTGCCTCTTTGGGAGGAGTGCCTTGCTGTTTTTTCTCAGTTTCCAAATCAAAGATTTCATTTGTCAGTGAAATGACAACTTTGTCCCTTTCTTGCACCAGCTCTTTGTACAATGCAACTTCTTCCGTATTGTTTTCTAAAGCCCCTTCAAGCTTTCTGTACATGTATAATTTTTTTGAGAATAAAATCTTAGTTCAAATTGTGCAATTAAAAAAGAAACCTACTCTATCGCTTCATCTTTGGTCTGTATATTTTCTTTCAAATTGGCAATTTCATGTCTCAAACTCAAAATTGCATTTTCTTTCTCCCTTAGAAGGTCGAGATGAGTTTTAGGAATACTGAGTTGGCATACTGTCATTCTTAGAAAAATACAAAATGTAAATGACAAAGGACGCACACCGAAGAATTACTTTAAACCAACTTACAAAGTGTCTCTTTCAACAGAAGCCACTTCCAATTGTTTATGAAGAATTTGAGACACTTCCTTACTGGCGCTAAGTTCATCTTCCACTACTGTTAGATCATCAATCAGCGAAACAATTCGAACTTCAAGCTTAAATTTCATGAAGGATATTAGTTTCAGATTTTTTTTTTAATGAAAACAGAGTTACAAAAGCACCTCTCTACAATGATTGCACGTAGGTTCTATACTATGACTTCTCCCATGATGATTGGAATCATACTTTCCGGCTTCACTAGTGGCTCTTTTAACTCTAAATGACTGCTGAACTCTCTTCCTTAGAGTGTTCAAACTTGGCGATTTTGACTTAGATAAATTGGTACCTTGGTTACTATTAATTTCTTTTTGCCAACCACTGTTATCCTTTGAATTAGAAGATATTTGTCGATCTAAACAGACAGTGGAGTTGCTGGTACTGAATGACACGGGATAATCACAACCGCTAGTCCTATTGATGTTTTTTATTTGAGTGACCGAATTCATCATTTGAGATCCCAGTTGTAGCATCCTCTGCTGAGCCAATGCTAATGGCCTCTGAGCAGAGTAGGCTTCAATAGATTCATCACCAATAACTCCACTGGGTTTCTCAATTGGCTCCAGGAGAAAATTGTCCATACAGTCTTCAGTAACATCACTTTGCTCAGGTTTCTTATGACCAAGTAAACCACTGTTAGGAATCTAAAAATTTATTGCAAACCAAAAATTAATCTCTTTCTTCATCACAGTCAGTGGCATTTTAGATATTTTTAAAGCAAAAGGGTACCATTTAAGAGATTTGCTCATGGCGCCACAGAACCTCGCTACGCCACTGATCACAGTAAGTAGGGATGCACCGATATATCAGTCTATTTTTCTAATATCAGTATCGGTTAATATCGGCTTAAGTGAAGCTGATATTGGCAGATAATGGTATATGAAAAATATTTTCAGGAAATACTTAAAAATAAGAAAATTCTCGATAAATTAACTATTTGATTTGTGATAGAAAATATTTATCACATAAAATGAAAAGAAACATTCAGATATGCTCTTGCAAACTTTTTTTAATGAAAAATTATAATGATATGGTATGACAGTGCACTGAACCGTCTTTTATAATGATTTTATCATATACACTACTGTTATGATAGATAACTTTTTAATATCAGTCAATATATCCGCTGTACCCATATCGGTGCATCCCTAACAGTAAGCACCTTATATAAAAAGTAACTTCTGTTATGCCCATTTAAAGTTAAAATTTTCTTCCAAAAAAACCTTACCATAAATCTATAGGATTTCAATGACAAACCAAAAAATATTTCTTACACAATACAACAAATTGAAGTTAATAGACATGTGAGATCCTAACTATTATATTTTCGCTGAGCTTCTTACAGAAGTATTGAGTTTCCCATGAGCTTCTCTAATTATGCTTGCCTAGGTCTACCTCATGTAGACTATCTTATTACAGTTTTAATAATTAGTAAATCATGTATATTGTTTGTTAAAAATTTAAATAAATTTTAAAATGTACATGTATCAATTTCCAAGATTCTGGCAATCGGTATACTCAAAAAGTTTGGCATTTTACCCGTTTTGCCTTTATAAAATTTTTTATACAAAATCTACATAAATATGTGTTTTGGTTTGGACTTGGCACTTTTGTTATATAATATTATTCACTTAATCAGTTAATTATTGCCCCTACCCCCTGGGATTTTGGAAAGTTTAAAACTTCTGTGTTCCAAGTATTTTGCCTCAGTTGGGTTGATTTCAACCAAAGTCTTTACAAAATGCAAAATTTTAAGTATTAAAAAATCCATTTGAATTGAAAAATATTAAAATAAGGTCAATGCGAGGGTCAATGTTCCCATTATTTTCTCAAATAAAAAAATCGTACACAAATTTACGGTATTCCCAGGTATTCCCAATTATAAGTGGATATAATAAATATAATTTGTGGGTTGTAAGGATATATAATGGTGTAGTAAAGGATGTGGGTGTTAAGAAAACTGGGATTTCCTCATTTACCCCTTGTAAACCTTTCTCAGTGAGTGGGCTCTTCTTGATTTGTAGAGTTCTATTCCTGCTGTAAATTTGCCGCCACCTCTGTAACTCTTGGAGCCAAAATAAAGAAGCCTGCCTATCTTTGGCTTCCAAAATGAAATCTTTACCAGGAGTGCTATAGAGAAGAAAAAATATTGCACAAACTTTCTATGAGTCACCTAATGACTAACAATCGTATTGATAAACAGAAAGAAAGTATAATTATATTCATAAATATTCATAAGACAGTGACAATTTTTGTTGGAATAAATTTCAGATTTTATCTATCAATACAGGAAAGATGACACATAGTTTAAAAAATTCCAATCAACTTTTATTTAAAACTAAAACTAGAAACTAATCTTAAAAAGTAAATATTAGTTTTGTTCATTTGATTAGCACCCTATAAAATTATTTTAAATAGTGAAAAAATTAAAAATATGCCAGTTAGAAACTATTTTAACCGGTGGTATTTTTTAAGTACATATTTACACAAATAATTACCTAATAGTAAAAATTCCTGGTCGATCCTTATTATTAGCTTCGAAGAAGAAAGTTGCTTTTGAAATATCAATTTCACCCAAAGGCATCTGATTATCTGCGGCAGATGAGCTTCGATAGTAGTATAATTTGCAATTATTTTCACAGAAAACAAACCATCTCCGTTTAGCTGTTCTGATAAGTCCTTTGGTTGAGTACTTGCTTAAATAACCGCACAAAGTTTTGTAACTTCGAATTTGGCTCTGAGGCCGAGACCTAGGTCTAGCCTCAGTTTCAGAATCACACCCAGGCTTAGGAGGACTCCCATTACTCCGTTCGCGTTTCTTTTCTCTTAAAACTGGTGAAGGAGGTGGCTTGTCATTGGTATTTTTCGTGTTATCCATTTTGCTTTCGAAAACCTAGGCTATCACTGAATTCATACTATAAAAAAAGCTTTAAAAACAACTAATTGCTAAATAAGACCCGCTTAGCCCAGCCGAAAACACCTGTCTGTCTTTGAAGTTTGACTTGAGATGGAGCGTCTGCTTATGATTCGGATTTCGGAGTTGCCATCCAGAACAACCGTTTCTCTCCCAACTTCCCAAGAAAGTTTAAATTAACGCCGAGAACAGCGGCCGTCAAAAAATATATAGCCAAATGTGGATAGTAAAAAACAAATATTTATAAAGAATAATTGAGAAATCCAACACTTTTTTACAGAGCCGGGAATAATACAATAAAAGTAATGCAATCAAAGGTATTTTTAAAAAGCAATAATAAAAAATCAGTTAACGAAACCGCCAAATTTAACCACAAAAAAAACTGTCCACAACTTTTATCTCCACATTCTGTCTTCTGATATTATGAGACTAGGCTTATGGCGAGACATGCTCTGGCTGGTTCCTCCTAAAGATTTATAGCTTTATTAATATAGTTTAAAATCGAAATGGGTGACATAAATTTGCCAAACACAACACCACCCAAAACGAAAGAAAATATTTGCCTGAATTATGAAAATAAAATAATAATGGCACCAATGGTCAGGATTGGAACTTTGCCCATGAGACTTTTGGCCATATCATATGGTGCTGATATTGTGTACACTGAGGTAAACCCATTTTCCTATTGTAAAATGTCATTAAATCCACAATCTCAATAATTTGTGGCGTTTGATATCCTTAGGAACTCATTGATTACCGGCTCTTGAAGTGTAGAAGAATTGAAAATAGTATAACAAATACTGCATACATTGAAAAAAGCAAAATTGCTAACACCTAACTATTTTCATGTAAATTTCAGATGTATTGGGTACTATTGACTATGTTGATGATGACCAAAATATTGTTTTTAGAACTTGTGATAAAGAGAAAAAACAATTAGTTCTGCAAATGGTATAATAAATGATTCTGAAATATAATAAGATAATTACATGCATAAAAGCGTTAATTCTTTGCCATACATCCTTTATAATTTAGTATAATATGGCTAACACTTTCATACATGCATTTTTCAAAAATATTTTATACTAATATGTGCCTAATTGGAAAATGTTAAATATTTAAAAAATGTATTTTTTAGGGAACCTGCAATCCAGAACGTGCCTTACAAGTAGCTTTAAAAGTGTAATATTTTTTTTATACAAAACAGGACTAAGATTTTATTTGTAACTGCATTTATAAATATACTTAGGCAAGATGATGTTTCAGGAATTGATATAAATATGGGTTGCCCCAAGGAATTTTCAATTAAGGTATTTTAAAAATCTGTATCATGTAATAGTCATCAATGATCTCATTTCATTATTATCCCTTTTAAGGGAGGTATGGGAGCTGCCTTATTAACAAAACCTGATGAAGTTGAAAAAATTCTTTCGTTATTGGTGAAGAACTGTAAACGCTCAATAACTTGCAAGATAAGGTTATTACCAACTGTAAGAAGTTTTAATATATGATCCCTAATTATGGGTAATTGATGGTGATTTCACGAAATTACAGTTGGAAGAGAGTATTTATTTGGCAAAGCGAATTGAAAGCACGGGTGTTTCTGCAATAGCAATTCATGGTCGCACACGACATGAAAGACAACAACATAAAAATAGAAATGAAGAAATTAGGGAAATTACTCAAGTTTTAAGAATACCAGTTATTGCTAAGTATTTAATTTTAATTTAACTTCTTAAAAATGCAATTATCATTCTAAAATTGAACTATTTTCAGTGGAGGTTCAAGTGAGATAATATGTTACGAAGATATTAATATCTTTAAGGATAAGTGCGGATCCTCATCTGTAATGATAGCCCGTCAAATTGAAAAGAATTGTTCTATTTTAAGAAAGGAAGGGAAAGTTTCATTGGACACATTGATTTTAAGTTATTTGAAGCTCGTATGTAGCCATATAACAAACATTTTTAAAACTACCATTAAACAAAAATAAAATAAAAATGGTTTTCAGGCTATAGAATATGATAACCACTTTTCAAACACCAAATATTGCATACAACAAATGCTTGGTTCATTGCAAGAATCAGAAAGGGGGAAAACATTATTAGCCGCTCAAAGAATGGAAGAAATTTGGTAAAAATAATCTGATTTAATTTATAGTCTAAATAGTAACTCAATTGTATTTTAAGTGAACTATGGGATATGTTAGACCACTACGAAAATTATCAGAAAATGTTACGATTAAAAGCGCAAGAATTCCAAAGCAGAAAGAGAAAAGGAATTGAAAATGAGCCAGAAGTCTTACTAAAAAAGCAAAAAACTGAGCAGGGTGAAGCTTGGGTCTTGGAAGCGCGTTATATCAAGTATAAATTTATTTATGCGATTATTTGATAGTAAAATTCCCTAACAAAAATCTCTAATAGGTCAATGTTCCCTATGGAAGAATTACCAAAAACTATACTCTTAAACTGGACTCGTATAAACAAAAAGAAGCCACCAATATATAAAACCGTGACTTTAATAGTTTTAATAAATTTGCTATAACTATTCTATTATTTAAAATTTATTTCAGTGGCCAGTGGAGAAAGCATTCTCTTCAGTTGTTACAGTTGGAGGTCAAAAATACTCAAGCTCTTTTTTGTAAGTAACCTTAGCCTAATTCTTATCTACTGTAAATTTGTTATGGTTTTTTTCACCTAGTGAGAAGAATAAAAAGTTTGCAGAACAAAGTGCAGCTTTGGTAGCATCTTTCGCTTTAGGTTTAATTGATCAAGATAAAATAGTCAAAACTGCCGCTGGTTTATTGGGTCATGAGATGTAAATGAATAAAAATAGAATAAATAATATTTTGCATTAAAATGAATTTTCTTTAATATAGAGTTAGTGAGTTGTTCTGCTAACTTATTTAACTATCATTTAAGACGAGGTAATTTTATTATCAGAGGCTTTTTTATCGATAACCCTAATACTAGTCTTTAGAGGAATAATTTGCGTGTTAGTGTTAGTTTGGTAAAGGTATGAATAAAATGAATACTAACCATTTCCTTCAATAAAGTGTAATTAGCAGTGTTAATATGTGAATGGAAAATATTGCTCGCTATTGCAGATTCATAATGTCAATATTATATTTGTATATGAAAAGCTGGTAAAGTTGACCAAATTTGTAACTGTTTCTCCACAATTTTTTGTTTAGCTTCAATTGTTGGAATTTTCAATAATTCTTCTTTAATAATTGGTAAAATATTAGAAATATTGTTATTAAATTCAGAGAGGCATTTTTCGTAGCCATCCAGTTCCATTTGTTGCATAGTTTTCACATTCTTCAGTTCATTTATTAAATCTAATTGTTGCGTGCACATTTGCCCACCCATACCATAGTCGTTCCTTTTCTTAAGGACTTGTTTTAGAAGAGCCTCGAAGGAACAGGAAGTGGAAACGCCAAAGCATTTTTTAATTTCATGAAAGTAGGGATTTTCAGAGTTCATATAGAGCGCAGTGTTGCAAATTGGTATGGGACATCCTTTTACATCCAGTGAGAGCAAGTGCTTCATTTTAAGGTCTGAGAACAATTCGGATCCAAGAGCAACTGTTTCTTTCCAAATATCTACGCTAGTGAGTAAACTACACAAATTTACATTAGAAAAGGCTTCTTTAGTTTCCTCTAAATTTTTAAAGGAGCTTGAAATTGCTTGTCTCATTTCAGAATTTGCAGTCATAGTAGAAACAATTTCCAAATGTTTTTGTTGGACTAGTTGTTCCGATTCTTGAATTTTTTCGAGTTGTTCTTCTAAATTTTGTTGATGAAGTGTTATTTGATCTTCTTCAGTGCAAAGTGTACTTTTCAATGAAGACATTTTTACTTCGGCATCAGCTAGGGCCAAATCCATATTACATAGAGTTAAAATCATTTCACGTTTTTTAGAATCTGCAATTATATCTTCTAGTTTATTTTTAAGGCAGTTTTGTTCCAGAAAAAGTGTTTCAAGTTCAATTTCCAATGACTTGTATTCAGCTTCAAATTCAAAATGTTTAGATCTTAGATTGGCTAATCTGTGTTCCATACACTGGTCTTCAAGTTTAGCCATCTCCGCAACAGGGTCAACAGTTGCGGGCTTAAAGCTATATCCTAGTTCTTTATAATCTTTTACAATGTCAGTGTTGTCAACAAGTCTTGATACATTATCAATGGCATTTTGGGCATGAACACTCAAGCCCATAAGCACAATTTTTAATGAAGAAGTCTTCAACAGGTCAAAAACATGAAGAACCACTTCTTGTTTATTTTTAGCTTCATCTCCTTTGCTGGAATTGCTTGCGTAGTTCAAACAAAGAGAGTAGGTCTCCTTCTCCAAATCAGCTAGTATTTTCAGTGTTGATTGCATCAGCATGTTCTTCTTTGTGCAAGTGGATATAATTGATATGGGTTCATCATCTTTCCCTTCTGATTTCTTCATATTTTGAACTGAATCCTGTAGTTTATCTTTCATTTGTGTAAGTTTCATGGTTTCCAACTGAAATTGAGCTTTCTTGCTTTCAAATAATGCAAGCATGCATCGTAAATGTGAGCTCTCATTAGTATATTTATCAATTTCCTCTTGAGCATTGGCATATTCTTCTTGCAATTTTTCCAAACCATTACACTCTTGCATTAGTTCAAAATCCAATTTCTTTGATTGTTCTTCTAAATCTATCAATTGTTTTTTTGTTTCACTTCTCTTTCCTTCAACATCAGGGGCACTGTTGGTTGTTTTTGATCTTTTAACATTCCTTACAACAGATTCCCAAATTTTACCATTAGGCCCTTTGCACAAATCTTTCAAACTAGAGCAATGACTGGCTTTGGTGGGTCTTCTAGCTGATTCAGAATATCCAAGCTCATCATACGCCCACTGGCCTATTTTTAAAATTAGGCATTCTTGGGCTTCTTTAAGAGAGTCCTTTTTACATCCAGTTTTGGACATTTTATATAAAATGAAGTACTGAAATTTTTAATGTTAAATAGCTTCTATTCGAATACAGCATGTACTTCGACTCATTTAACGACGTTAGAGCTCCGGACACAATCTTAAAAGTGGCGGGAAAAAGTATTAGATGGCAACACAGACTCACAGTTTTGGTATGGACTCGTTAGTTGTATATTCTTTAGTCCATCTTTTACAAAAGAACGCGTGGTGTTAGACAGAGACCTTAGACACCAAAATAAACACAATGAAAGTAAATCTTTTAATCCATACCTCAATATTTCATCGCGTTCTTTTTTACTTATTTAATGTTTGAAAAACATTCTGAAACTGCGTTTCATAGCGTGCAATTAGGTTTTTTTCTCCGTCTTTGAGGCTAAAGCAAGACTTCCTTTCGGTGTTGTGTTTTTTTGCTCTTACTGTTTTTTTTTTAATTATCTCTTTTCTTTTCCATTTTCCTCTCTCCCCCTCGCTTTTTTTCGTTCAGCCGACACTGCTAGAGAAATGACACAAAATCTGATAAATCAAACTTATACCTCGCCTACCGTGGTTCCCGGTTCCTAACTTTTCTTCCCTCCAACTTGTACCTGCTAGGACTTCCAACTCATCTACCGGACCTAAAACTCTGATTATGTCTTTCGTCAATATAGATATTTTTCCTAACGACGTTCATGACTTATGTATACTTCAAAATGGAGGCCTCTTCATCCTAAATTTGATACAATTTGTCTTTGACATCTAATTTCGGTGGCGGAATCCACTTCATTCCGGTATTCCACTGGGGGTGACCGTGGATTATCAGTAGCGTGGATGAATTAGGGGCATGCATGTGGAGTTCAACGTCCACCGTATCGGCCCTCAAACCGCTCTTTAGCTCTCAACTTTAAGGGTCAAGAATTTTATCTACCTCCAAAAGTGACATAATTACCAAAAGTGTGTCAATCGAACCTATTTCTAATGGAAGCTACGAGTGAAATACAAGTTGGGAGGGGAGAAGGGAAAGTATGCCTTGGGGAGGGAAGGAAGATAAAACCAACAAATAACGCCTCGTTGTAAGTAACGGAGGAACTAAGTAGCACTGGTCAAAGTTAGTGTATTTTTTTATTTTTCGTTCTGTGGAGATACTATCGCCATCTAGCTACGATATAATACCATAGACTAAACAATGATCCAGAAAGGTGACAATAAATAGTCTTTTATGTGGTCGATCTCGAGTCGAGCATTCATTAAACCTTTAGCATACGAAAGTACAGGGATTGTCACACTTTTGGTAATTATGTCACTTTTGCTACCTCTAATTTTAACGCTTTCCGGTCCAGACCGATTCGCGAATGCACTAAAGGTAAAAAATCTAAATGTAATTGTAAAGACGTTTTGGTGTCTACAATGATCAATTTAACTGCAACAGCTTTGGTCACCGCCACCCTTTGAAACTAAACCTCTCTTCTTACACTGTCACTGGGGCCATCCACATCGAACCACGGATCGCAAGTGCCTCTGCAACCATCAAGAAATACAATTTTTTTTTGTTTTATTTTTTTTTACGGTTTAGTTTAATCACCATTAGTCTGTTACCTTTGAGTAAGAAGCCAATCGGGTGGTATTAGCCTTCTAGCATGAATGTATTAATTTCAACCATGAATATCGAACTATATCATTATCCTTTAAACCATCTGGAGCTAAGATGGCCGATTGCTCTCTGCGTTTTACGTAATTCCTTAAGCCATAAGTTTATAATATTGTTCCATAAGTTTTTACTTTGGGGAATATTTTACTGAGAGCTAGTAACGGAGTGACGTCATCACCAGAAGAAAATCTTCCCCTAGCAACGACGAAGCCCGTAATGCAGTCTGTCTTGTGAATAGCTCTCAGTAAAACTTTTGCATGTGAAGAATAGGAAGTGTCACACTTATTTAAAAATTTTATTAACTTATGATTAAGCCAATCGGAGACAGAAGTTTGTCGTTGACTCGATCCACAAAACGTTTCCGGGATTTCTCGATTTAACCGGCGAAGAAAATGACACGTGATTCTAAAAAAAATACCTGTACTTTTACAAAGTTACTTGATAATCATAAATAAAGGAAATTATTATTAGATACAGGTAACACGATGAAATAAGCTTAAAATTGATTTCGATAGTCGTGCAAACGGAAAATCGCGTCATCGTGTACCCTGTTTTAAACAATTTTCTTAAAATATGCTAGATATAAAATGAAATTGGAGCAATCTGTGTATGATTAATATCTTAAATAAAATTTGGAGACTACTCTAATTACACAGTAGAAACTAATTTTTATTCTACAATGAAATAAAAATTAAAGTACTAATTCTAGTTCATGACGACTAGTTTCGACTTATGTTCATAGGCATGACCCGATGGTTCCTCTGAACATAAGGCGAAACAAATTAAGTTGCCATGTACTAGAATTAGTACTTTTAATTTAATTTTATTGTAGAATAAAATTAGTTTTTACTGTGTAATTAAAGTAGTCTCCGAAATTTATTTTAGTTATGAAATGCTAGATGCGCTAAAATACTTTCGTAATGCATGTGGCTAAGAAAGTGGGCTTAATGGTCTTTGGCAATACATATTGAACATGCAACGCTATATCTACGCATGCGTGGAAAACGGGACACAGAATAGAATGATATACGTAGAAAAAAAGTGTGACCCGTTTTTGGCGCATGCGCAGACGTTGTTACGCCTAGCCAGTGATTGGAATTTCTACGATACCGGAATATTCTTATTAGTATTAATTAATCCAAGCTTGGCACACGCACACAGATTTTTCTGAAGACACCGACTTAATTTTCTTTTTCAATGAAACATTGACAGTTGAGATATTTGAAGGAACACCTTTTTTAAACAAGTTGGCAAGCCAAAATATACCTCTCCTCGGAAGAGTTTTTAATTTTCAGGGAAGCGTAATAGACAGATTTTGGTGGGGGCCTATGCCAGGAAAGCTTAAAAACGCAAAACTCGCATGTCCCGAAGAAAAATCCATTGATTTCATCAGTGGTGGGGGCTAGGGGCCTTCTGTTCGTGGGGGACCATATGCCAGTGCCTAGTCCTTAATCCGGCATTCAGTTTATCATCAATTAAAATGGTGTAGTGTTTAAACTCCCAATATTGGAACAGTTGATGTGTGACTAGTTGGTGCAAGCACTGGAACAATTGATGCGTGACTATAGTTGGTGCCAACACTGGAACAGTTTATGCGTGACTAGTTGGTGCATACAATGGATCAGTTGATGCGTGACTAAATTTTGCCAACAATGGAACAGTTGATGCGTGACTATGTTCCCTTTAGTTTTGATCAAAAATGTTTGAGATTTAGCTGTTGAGGAAGAATGATAAATTTCTCTTATTGTCGGAGCAGGTGTTGTTGTGCGGATGCCCGTCAATAATGCTGGAGCTTGTGATGTATTTCCGGAGGTAATAGTTGATTTTATAAAATGTCTTTACGCTTGCCCAACTTGTTGAAATGTTGCCCTGGAATAGTTCAGCCAATGCCTAAGAATGAGTCCATAAGCTCTTTAGTGGGAGAGAAAACGGATACACAGCTGAACCGGGGAGGCAACATTTCAACAAGATGGCCAAGGTTATTTTATAAAAAGAACTATTCTGGATGTGGAGCTTCAGGATTTTCACTAGTTCTTTTTCTAAGCTGAATTTTGTGACGTTTCAACGTTCATAAAACCGTCTCTATCTGTACAGCATTTTCCCCATTAGTGAGACTACTATTCCAGCAACCCATTTTGCACCCCTGCCAATATTTCTGGCATATACTGCGTCCCTTAGTTGGTATGTGCTAGTACGTTGCTGGTTGGAAAGTTTGTCCACTTTTGTGCCCATTGCTAACGGGTTACACATGTCCAATCTTGTGAGTACTTTACCGCCTCCGAACATGATGTCAAAAGGTGATTTTCCATTTACTGCTGGAGCTCTCCTGTGCTTCTAATTTCCCAGATGTGAAAATTTCTAGTCCTTGATCTATAACCATAATGGCTTCACTGGTTCCTACTGTGATTTTTCTTAGGCCGGTTTTGACAGTGCGTACATTCCTTTCTGCCTGGACATTGGATGCCGGCTGATATGGAGAGGTAAATATGTGATAGATGCTATTGTATCTTGTATATTTTTTAAAATCTCCGCTGGATAAACAAGTGACGTTATCCGTCACCAGTACTTTCATAATTCCAAATCTCGCTACGTGCTTGGTTATAAATGTTGCTACTGCTTCGGTAGTTGTGGTACTTGTGACTTCTACCTCTAGCCATTTTGAAAATGAGTCTGATAAAATTATTAGATATTTGCCCATGGTTCCGTTGATTTCTTCCATGAAGTGTACTTGGAAACTGGCATTTGTGCATCAAGTTGGCATGTTCGGCATGATTTGGCCAAATTTTCAATATCTCCGTCTAAGTTAGGCCACCAGTTTTTTGAAAGTGCTGTAGCCTTCATTTTGACTAAGCCCTGATGGGAGCTGTTGATTTCTTGGAGCATTTTTGAGCGTTGAGCATGCGGAAAAGCAGCGGAATGATCACTCTGCTCCCCAGAAGGATTATGTTGTGGAATTTAGACAGTTCACTTCGTCTTCTATAGTATGGTTACATGTCTGTATCTATAGTTCCGGTTGTCAAACCTTTCTTCAGGTTTTTATAGAGCTTGATCAGCTCCTCATCCATAGTTGTGAGAGTTTCCAATTCCTGGACCGTTAGAGGCCCTGTTGCGACATCTCTCAGAAGGAAAACATTAGTGGTTACTCCTGTGGGAGTGGAATTGGGGATCTGCTGAGCGCGTCGGTGTTTTGATGAAAAGCTCGTTTTTGTAACGTATATTTCATATAATTTATGAAAGGATCATATGTGTACGCTGCTAGGTGTAGTGCCCATCTTTGTAACCAACAAATTTTTGAAAAATTAGATTTTTACGTATCAGTATTACTAAGGCATGTACAAAAGTACTGTAAAAGATTTAGGTAAAAGTCATAAATATTTTAATATTTATGACTTAAAAAATGGTTTTGGATTTTATAATTTTCGCATTAAAAACCACGTTAAAATCTTATAACTTAGGTTTTGAAAAAGTCAAATATCTCAAAATTACGTTCGTGTTGGTTAAAAGGTTTTGCCATGGGACAGCCGATGGGCTCCCAAAAAACTACCCCAAACACCGGACACAGCCTTAAATCTGGCAAACAATATTCTTCCTTGAACGAAATTGTTTTCATTCAACTATCAATGGTTCTTTATCCGTGAGGCGATAAACTTTAATAACAAGCGGCGAAAGTTCATTAATGTCCTTTTAGAAGTAAAATGAGTTTGAAGACAAAGCCATTTTAATTTAGTGATACAATTTTAAGATACAAATTTCATAAAAATTTTAAAGGAATGGTTTTAAAATGGTCTAATTCGTTCTGTATCTAATATGGCACATTGGTCTAGGAACGCTTATTGCACGGACGGGCTCAAGAAAAATGGGTTAGAAGCTCAAAGATTCAACCAGCAGTAGATTCCTAAAAGGCTGGTGTCAGATCGACTCAAAGTTTAAACATTTTTTTGTTATTGGCATTTAACCTGGAGAGAGATACAAATAATATTTCGACTGGTTTTACGACAAAATGTTTTTATTTTATTTGGAACCGTGTCAATAAAATTAAAATGTCTTTGTATTCAAACTCATTTTACTTCTAAAAGGCCATTAATGAACGTTTGCCACTTGTTATTAAAGTTTTTCGCCTCACGGATAAAAAACCATATCTCTGAAACGAAGCACTTTAGGACCCATGTTTATTCGACATTTTTACCTCTCCGAGGGGACAAAGTCCCCTAGGAGGGGTTATACAGCCACCGTGTCTGTCTGTGGGTCTGTGGGTCTGTGGGTCTGTGGGTCTGTGGGTCTGTGGGTCTGTGGGTCTGTGGGTCTGTGGGTCTGTCAGGCCTGCGAACGCGTTCGCATTTTCGGTGCAAAGTGTAATCACTGCGTACGCAGTTTCTCAAAGGGTTGGCAAAACCACCGTGTGACGGTGAGCGTTAACGGATGCATTTGCGGTTTGGTTTGGATGGTGTTTTTTCGCTCACCGTCGTGACGGTTTGGTGTATTACGTTTTTGTAATGTTTAAGGTTGTGAGTGTTGAATTTGTTGTGTTTGTGTTCTGATGGTTGTGCAGGTTAAGTCTGTTGTGTTTATATGGGCGTTTTCTCTCCAACTTCTTCTTAATGACTTTGGGACGGACCGAGTGCTGAGTGTAATGCTACCTCTCAACGTCCAAGGCAGGGTTTCCACCAGTTGTACACGGTATTCGTCTTAGTATCAATTTGCGATCGCATCGGGTGGGATTTGAACCCGAGACCTCCTGATCGACAGGCGGACGTTCTACCACAGAACCACCGACACTTGTTACGCATTATTGAAAATTAGACCTTCAGCTTTATCGGAAGCGTATTTAATAGAGTACGAAATTTTGGTTTAATTGAACTAAATTGAAATTATTGCATCGAAGAAATTCTAATTTAGCGTTTCTCTATTGATTAAAAACAAATGCGCCACCCAGGTTTCGAACCCAGACCATTCGGCTTGGCAGTCGAGCGCTCTACCACAGAACCACCGATAGCTGCTTAGATTCACTGAAATTAAGACAGGCATCGTAAGCATAATAGGTAATAAAGTCTTTTTTTATTAATGAATTTATGAAGGCCTAATCTGGTTTTTTTTAAAGGTTAAATCTTGTTTTAGCGCAGTCAGCCGAGATTAGAGGGTTAAAGGGTAGACCCTGTGGGTGGTCCACTTTCTTAACGACCTATATATAGTTGTGTTAATTCAAAGGAGATAATTTAACGTTAATTGCTTTAAGAGCTGGCGGTTAGTCAAGTGGCTCTCTGTGCTTTGTTGATGGTAAGGTTTTTGCTTCTTGTAAATATATTTGGTGTGGATATTTGGATATCTACGATTTCTAACGCAGTCAATGATTTCTTGGATGTGCGAGTCATTATATGATATTGGAAATTGGACGGCATTGGTCTTTTTCATGCGGTATGTGTCACAACATCAACTGGAAGTTGAAATAAAATGAGCGTTAAAGATGCGGCAAGTATTTCGTAAGCGAGAAAAATACAAATACCATCTGTAGATGTTTCTTTCATTAAAATTTGCTTAGTATTATATTCAACTGATAAACATGTACTTAAAAAGGGTTAAATTCAATTGTGCATTGTTTTAGTGAATCTAACTCGCTGTTGTAACTACTTAATTTATAATATTCTGAATAAATTAAACTCGATTGTTTCGTCTCAATTATTTAAATTAAAATTAAAATTTTATACCGGGCAGGGTTTGAACCGAGAATACGTTTTTCGTAAATAACTCTGAATTGCGGAGATATCTTTGGGGGTCGTATCGAGAAATTAATACCACTAGGGACCATACTTCCGAGGAGAGGTATATTTTGGCTTGCCAACTTGTTTACTCATAGAATGCATATAGAAAGTTTCGGTACTCTTATCCGTAACACCCTGTATATATCTACTTCGGGAATAAGATTTTACAATTGTGATAAACGTGTGTTCTTTCTTACCTATAAATTTAAATATTTAATAACGGCTGACCACTCCCCGTAATCGGTGTATAAGCCTGTAGCTTTGACTGCACTGAAATGATTACGTAAGTGAGTACAGATTTAAAGACTGTACTCATTTTCATATTTATGTAATCGGCGTACAGATTTTCTACACTCATAGATATATGAAATAGCATAGATACTTTTTTTTTATTCGGGATTGTAACGTGTGGGACAATTCAGTCCGTTCGTCCACTGATTAATCAGGGCGAGATATGTGTAACGGCAATTGGCCAACGGGGGCATACATGGGGACATGGGTGGGGACACCAGTGGCGGAAGTATTCCGACCACCCGTTGGGGGATTGGTGGTCTTCCTCACACGGCCATCCACAAACTCTGCCTCCCAGACGCAAGGGATTACAGGAGTGCGCCACTACTCCCGGCGCGTAGATACCTTACGCTGGACACGGACCCGCCGGAAGAGACAGCTAGCAGAAGACAAATATTTTCGGGATGCGCTACGTAATAGTGCCATCTATCGGTGACTAAAATTAGCATTTGGAAAAGAGGACGCGATAGATTAGGCCTAATAATGTTGATAGCCCTAGAGTAACGTGGAGTGGAAGTCAAGTGTTTATTTTTGGCTTTAACGTAGCGCATCCAGAAAATACGTGTTGTCTGCTATAGTTGTCGTTTCAGCATTAGTCCCTCGTAGAATTGTGGTTCTATACTATTTCATTTATCTATGGCTACACTATGGATGTCAATCATGTAACCGTTGCACAGTTTCTTAAAACGTTAGTAGAATTAGAAAACCGGGTTTTCAGGAAAAGGGAAAGCTTTTTGCAAAATAAATTTTCAAGTGCATGTGGAAAATATTAACAGAATATGTTTTACAAGAGGAAGAAGAATTATATGGTAAGAACTGATATTACTTATAAGCAAGTGTAGTAGAACAATGAAAATATTTTAAACAGAACTAAATGTAAAAATGTATGATTGCAATGATGATAACTTTTAATAATCCCTCTTTTTAATCAATTTGTTTTTACTAAATAAATTTATTGATGCGTTTACTATATTATCTCTCCTTTTTATTTTCAATTAGAACACAACCAGGTCATAATTATTCACTATAGCAGATGATACAGTTTTATCGATTTTTAAATCCTTGAAAATTATAAATTAAATTGTTAATTAAATTTAAAAAAATAATTGTTTTACATTTATACCCGATTAAGCATTCTGGGTATAAAATTTGCTATCACTTCATCATTGAGGATTATTACTTAATATTTAATACATATCGATCGAAGCGCATGCCGGTACCCAGGTAGCAAAATAACGTTTGTAAAATGGTCAATATTTGGTTTTTGGTCAAAATAACGTTTAATGGTTATTATCCCACCAATTATAAACGTTTATATTTAGTAAAATATTGACCTCTTTTAGAACTCATGTTTTCATCAAAATAGTTAGGTTGAAAAAACCACGTTATTTACATTATATTGATCACATTCAAAAACGTCACTTTTAATGTGGATATTAAGGTTAAAATAACGTTATATTATTTAACTTTTTAAGGATATATCTTTTGCCAAACATGAGACGTTATGTTTTTTGCTATTAACTAATTTTTTAATCTAACTAATAATAAAAGTTTCTATTTAGTTAAATATTAACCACTTCTTAAACATGTTTTAATAAAAATATTCTAATTAAAACATGTTATAGAAGTGGTTAATATTTAACTAAATATAAACTGTATTTATATGTTTGTTTGTCCGCTATAGGAATCTACAGTTTTCAACTTAGGTCGACCAAATTTGGTATAATATCTCATGATACCCTGACTGTGGTTTTCAACGGTTACGGTCGGCAAAACATCTTTAATTAATTGGATTAATTTAAAAATTAGGTATATCCGCTATACACAAGATACTACACTTTGGTCTTAGCCAAAAGACCGAGTTTCTTCATTCTTTGGCTCTACACACCGAAAACGATTAAAGTATAGTCATGTTTTTTAAAAGCCTTCTTCTATAGACACTAGGCCTTATGGTAAAAAGAAAATTATTGTGTTATCAACGTATAATTGTTTAAATTTGGATAAATCAGTTGGTTATATGGGGTACGGTGCCATGCGTGGAGAGAGTTACGGCACCGTTGTACTTTTGTATTAACTGTGACAATTTTTGTATTTGCCTGTACTGTTAGTTGAAAGGTATATACCTTAGGGAAAAATTTCTTTAGTGCTGTATATTCTTCCCTATCTAGTTAAATAATTTATAAAATGTTGAAAACCGACGTTTAATCGAGTATAGTCCGCTAACGTTTGTGTTAGGTTCATTATGCATCGTTTAATAGTTTAATTAATATTTCATACTGACGTTTAATAGACGTTTATCAATTAACGTTTATACTTGGGTTTCTGTTAGTATTAAAAGACTTAATATCAACCGTTTGATAAATCGTCTAGTTTGGTGACATCGTCAACCATTTCATAACGTTTACCTCTCAACATAGTTTCAACGATTCACAAACGGTTTATCAACGAGATTTTGCTACCTGGGTACCGCTGTTTTATTATTTCTATATTTTAAAGGTACCGCTAGAATACCGCTCAACTGCGTCACCCGGAGGACGTTCCCAAACATCAACTAGCGGTCAATGTTCTTGGATAAGCCAACTTATATTAGTCAACGATCAGGGTGTTGAAATACAATACGAAGTAACGGATAACCGCTCACTGGAAAGATAAGAGGAAATTTCAAAAATAATTGTCGCCCATCCAAATTGGGGCTTTAAAACCCTGCAAGCAAATGGCTGTACAGAGTTCAAACACTAAAATTACAAAAAAAAGATGGGAGGGTCAAGTTTCTTCTGGTGGGACGAAGTACGAAAAATAAGCGTTAATCGACCAAGTAACTTTAGAAAAGTTCCAAGAAGCCAGACCAGAATAATATTAGAGATATATACACTTACAGCAATGGGCTATCCAAGCCTTTCGTACTTTCGGTGATCCCAACTTAAGTTTTAAAGGAACTTCGCATTGGTTGTGGAATTTTAAAAATAGGCATGGTATATCAAGCCGAAAAGTCATAAAACTCGTCGATAAATGACAAGTACGAGACATAAATGTTATTTTGGAATCTGCTTTAGAAATTCACAAACTTATAAAGGAAATTACACCGAAATAGAACCCTGATTGTATTATAAATACAGTTCAAGCACAGTTCTTCTATGAGCTTACAACAGACCGCACTCTCACCACAGGTTTTTTTATTTTTTTTTAAATAAAAAATCGATTTATTTGATTTAAATCGGATTTTTATTGATTTTTAAGTTTTTATGTCTGCTTTTCTTGACAAATTGATAAATAACTTGAGTGTAGCGATAACATAAACTACACTTTAAATTAATGTGTATTAAATTGAATTATTAATTAATAATAAAATTTTATTTTATTTTCTCTCAATTGAAATTTGTAAATAAAAATCCCTGAATTTAAATCAGATTGATTTAAAACAGACCCCCCTACTCACCCACTAGGGAGATAAACTAACTTCAGGATATGCTAGATCTCCTTCAATCCTTGTGACATACTCTTACACAGTCCAATATATAATTAGTATAGCTGGAAATGTCCCATGTAGAATAGTTTTTGGATAATATTGTCTTAAATTCCCTCAACGAAGACTTTCTCATGATTTTGGACCAATCAAACAATTTACGAAAAACGATTCGGTGTAAATGGACAACTTAAATTAGAATTAAATTTCAACCCAGAGAAGACTATGTACATCTATTTGTCAACCACTAGACACTACCTCCCTCCGACAATTGAAATATTTCGCCAAAGAAATATTTTCAACAGCTACACTAAACTTTTCGGTCGTAAATCCTGTAGACGAAATCACACCAAGAAATGATATCATTAGATTATACTGTTTACTCCACAACCAATTTTCTGCGCCAATATTCAAACCAATGATAAGATATTCGTGGTTTTCTTCCGGACACTCTTCTATGAGGCTTGTTTCACTATCTTTCATGTACGCGACCTAATTGTTAAAAAATTCCCTTTTTGTAATGTGCACATTGTAGATTAATATTGTGTTTTGCTTGCTTTACGATTACCACGTGCATTTTTAATAATAAAAAATATTTGTGAGCATTTTAAATAATGTTAATAATTTCTAAGCAATTTAATTTTATACTTTAGATCATCTTCTTTGTATTTTGTTAATTAAATGAGTTTCATCTATACATATTCTGAATTCCTCTAATGTAATGAAAGTTCATTTAATTGGTTGACACTGTTTAAATTGTTTCTAAATTTACCAAATATACATATAATCTGTATTTGGATTTCCTTAAAATTATAATTTAAAAATTTTTCTTTTTCAATTTTTATAAAGGTTAACTTTTTATTCAGAAAATTACTCTAAAATAGAAATCCTGCATCAGTAGGTAGATAATATTAAATCCTTTTGGTCGGAATATCAATTAAGGTATTTTGTAGCGGTCCAGATAATATGGCATTATACAGGAGGTCTGAAATTGCTCAAAAATTGTTTCACATAGAATTTGGATATTTACATGGAAGATGTACTAGACAGCAATTGCTTTAGTTTGTAAATTTCAGAAAACTCGAACCATTTGCCACAGTTTTAAAAACAAATGGTTTTTAACCGGTAGGTTGGTAGAAGAAAAGTTTCATGATGAACTTGTGCATGAAACATAAAATAAAATTTTATCTGCCTATTTTTCACGAAGAAAAATAAATTGGTAGGAGGAGGCAATACCTGTAAGGCGGGCTTCTCGCCTAGTTGTTAATATACGTGAAAAGGTAGATATGTCCATAATTAAAAGGGATAATACAGCTAAATCCTAAACAAATTTGAAGTAGGTGGTTTCTTCTAACTTAACTTATTGTTAAGATACCCCGAATGAGTTGTACGAGTGTGTTCCATTTACTATTGAATAAACAAAACATCTCTTTGCCGCGATTCAAAATAGATTTGACAAAATGTCTACAGTAAACCAACTAGTGTCTAAAAAGGTTTTCCAAATTTTAATGCTTTGAACAAACGTCCAGTTTCAATTCCGTATAAAAATCTTAAACGTCCATGTTTTAAATCACGCTCAATGAAGTAAAGTATGCCAGTTTTTTCTGCAGCAGAGCCCGCTTTAATGGTTCAACTACTTTTCGCTATTAGAGCTAGTCAATTATTTCGTATGCGCTATCCAAACATAAGACCAAACCATAACACCATTCTCAGAGCTATACGAGACTTCGACCTCAACGGAAATGTCAATCCTAGGGTTCGTGGAGTTGGTCAACATAATCTCAACATGGAAGGCACCATCAGGGCGTTGCTTAGAGGTCTCGCGGCCCCGGGCGAAATGCATAGGCGAAACTGAGTGTAGCGGCCCTCCGGTATATACATCGATATGGTAAAATTTTAGAGGCCCTGGGCGACCGCCCGGCTCGCCCCCCCCCCCCCCCTAAGCACGGCCCTGGGCACCTTTCTCGACTACTTTATTGCATATCCTCGAGCCAGAATTAGATCGGTAAGCGACAACGTGGGTCTGTCAAGAGACTATGTCTGGAGGGCCCTCCAGCATAACAACTTCCATAAGTATCGAGCGACACTTCACCAAGTACTCATGACCTCGAATTATAGTGAAAAAACGGCCATTTTTTACATATCACATTTTATTTAATGTTTTAAAGTATGCGCTACAATATGTTTATCATTGAAACTTTTCCTCTACCACCTACCGGTGAAAAATGTTCCGATTTTTCTGAAATTTACAAACTAAGGCATTTGCTGTCTAGTTCATCTTCATTGAAAATTTAAAAATTCTAAATGAAATAGGTTCTGAGAAAAATGCGAGGGGCAGCTCCTTCGTATATAAATCATGATTAGATTAAAATTAAATCTATAGCTTTGGATGTAAAAAGATTAAAAATGATTAAATCATGATTAAACTTTTAATCATTATTATTATGATACCCTGTAACAAAGTGATCTGCCCCTCGGAAAAATGCACTGCCCGAACAATTTCAGACACCCTGTATATCTCTGAAACTGTTAAAGTTAATTATTTTGACTTATTGTTCTATTTTTTATGTAATTCGTTTACTATTTCAGTGATGTAATAAATTTTAATTAAAATTCCTTCATCCTACAAAAGTTTAATAACACCTACTTTCTTCCGATTTTTAAATGTATTTATCCAATTTTACTTGATCTAGCCGTATTTTACTGGTTTTTATCATCGTATATTATTACTTTCCCATATTTTACATATTTTACTCAAATTTACTCGGATTAACTTACATTTATTTGACTTTGACCGTATGTGTCTAATTACCCAAATTTAATTGCATCTGCCCAAGGTTTTTATTTCCCCGCATTTTACTGACATTTATATTGATTTAATCATATTTAATTAGTTGAAAAATCGTTTTTGTATGTGAATATTAAAGATGAAAATATTTAAAACAATTGCTACCAAATTAGCTCGGTTTTACTCAATTTAATCAACTTTGTCCAAATTGGTCAAATTAAATCAAATTAATTTCAGTTAATCAAATTTACCTAATATAACCGAATTTTAATTGTAATTACCAAATTTGTCTCTATTTTACACAATTTAATCAACTCTACTTATCTTACCGTGTTTCACTGCCATTTTTGTTAATTAATTTGAAATTTACCCGAATTGACAAGGTTCCACCGAATTAAATCGACTTTGTCCAATTTATATAAATTCATTTGAATTTACTCAACTTATACTTATCTTACCGTGTTTTACTTGCGTTTATATTCAATTATTTGTATTTTTTATCTTGACGTTTCGACATTTATCCTTATTTGCTGGAATTAACCCAAAATTAGGCGAAAAATAGTCTAACTTACCGAAAAATAGGTATATATTAATTTATATATATATCATAGATTTTGATTATAAATTATTTTTTTTTATAATTAAAATCTATGATTATTCCATTTTAAATCACATAGATCAAATGTCATTATGTATTGTCAAAAACATTTTCGGTTGTCATGGCAAAACTATAGGCAATTGAAACTTTTCCCTTTACCAATTCTCAAGTTACGTTAACGTCTTCTAAATCCCCACCGATTTTGTTTAAACTAGGCTAGAATAAACCAAATCTGTGGGTTACACCTCGGGAGGTCTCTTTGTAAGTAAGATTGCAATGTAATAATATATCGCTATCTTCCGCAGTATTGTCATTTTATGCTAAGTGAAAGTCATCAGCAAATAAAAATTGGAGGTATTGCTTTAGTAAAGAGTTTATAAACTTAGAACCTTTGACCAACCAACTTTAATCAAAATGGTGCCAGCTTTGAACATTAAACCGAACAGCTTGGAGAATATTACCGACCATTTTTAAACAGAGAGACTCCTAAGATTGACCAGAAAGCTTAAGGATCCTAAATTTGTTAAAACCACTAACTTTGATTTTTTAATATTCTAAGATCGTGAAATGAATCATGCAACTCTAAGTCGATACGCGTCCAAATATTAAGGAAGGATAAATAAGGAAAAGGTGAAAGGTCTTACATATAAGGGGTCTATTTGGGCCTAGTTCCACGCTTAAATTTTTTAACACCTTATATGATGGACTTTTCCAACTTTTCACATTTTATATTAATGGTTGAATTGCAGTCTATCTGGGATCCATACTAACAAATATTAAAGATATAAGTTCAGTACGAAGTAGAAACGAGAGCTCATCCAAATATTCCAATAGTTGGAATTCATACGAAATACGTATGAGAATATGATTTATCGGAGCATGACGATTTCAATTATAGTAATGGTGATGAAGCTTCACCCAAAACCAACATTGGTGCTCATAAATGGAATGGTAGGTAATTATGAAGTTTTTTTTAAAAGAAACAATTTATTGAATCCAAATGTTTATATTCGTGGTATTAGCCTTTTCTTCTGCTAATTTTAGTTCCAAAAACGTTTTTAAATGTTTCTTTATTAAAATTAACGCTTTTACATGTAACATATCAAAGCAGCTTTATAAGAAAATCGTGTGATTTGGGACCATATCGTGCAAACTGAAAATATATATGATGCAACTTTGATCAGCAGGGTGTAAATTTTGCATGTCATTTTATGATCCGTACAGCTTTGGTCAGACTAGAGCAAATGTGGTTTACCTCTGCTCAAACGTTTCAAACAGTGCAACATTTTTTAATCACGTAGTAGCCTTTTAATGATAGCAATGGCATCTTCGAGGTAGATAAAGACATGAATTAAAATTCGACGAGTTGCCTTTATTTAACGATCTAACCTACAAAACTGGACTGTACTCCTACGTATCTCGTGACGAAAGCAATACATTAAAACAAGTTCAGCAAACGTAATGACTTTATCGAAAGGCTTATCTTCTATTATTAAAGGGGAATAATACAGTAAAAGACTCTTTTTCGTCCAAGCTGAACGTTTCTGTTTTAACAATTGCAGAAATGAATTATATTTTTCTTGTTAGGCTGAACCTTCCTCTAGTGCTTAAAATAATTTTGATAATTCTAATATTAATAGTCAACGAGATATAAGGTCTTAACTAAAGGGTTGTTAGGGCGCTTGCCCACCTTGTTTAGCTCTGGGGATCCGAATTAAAACTTAAATACTTTTAAATTTGAAATTGTAAAACTTATATTAGTCACTAATATAAATATTAATTTTATAAGTTAAAATACAAAATTAAAAAAGTTCAGCTTGAAATAGCGCGAAAGTATACAATGGCCACTGTAGTCTTCCCCCTTAATATATATATATATATATATATATATATATATATGTTTTAGAGTCTACTAAGGATCTTGTGTCATGCACGTGTTTATAAAATAAGTTTGGTATTGACTTATATTTATAGATATTTGTTAACACATTTACTGTATATATTTGTCTTACGTTTAATACCTCCGAGTATAATTGTACAGTTGGGTACCGTATCGGTTTAAAAGTGCATGTTTTAATTATTCTATTTTGTAATCGATTTAGTGGATTTAAAACTGTATTTGTGGCGTTTCCCCATCCTAAAATACCATGGGAAAGCCGAAAAGGGGGAGAGTGGTGGAGAATAGTATATACGATAAGTTAAGTTAGAAGAAACCACCTATGGACTGTGAGAAAGATGATAAAATACGCGAAAAATGAGATTAGTCCATAATTAAAAGGGATAATAAAGATAAATCCTAAACAAATTTGAAGAAATTAAAAAACTTACTAATAACTCGTACCAATAGGTCTTCGAGCAAAAAACGCGAAACTCGGATCAAATAGATCTTCGAGTATTAAACTAAATTAAAAATAAATAAAATAGCCAGAAATTCCAACGGTAGACCGGTTTCGTTCTATTTGGAACTCATCAGTACCGTGCGGGAAATCTGGCTACTTTTTCGCGTATTTTATCATCTTTCTCACAGTCCATAGGTGGTTTCTTCTAACTTAACTTATCGTATATTCTATTCTCCACCACTCTCCCCCCTTTTCGGCTTTCCGTTGCTATATGCAACGCGTTTTGAAATTTTTTATGTATAGATTTGACAGTCGCCAGCCAAATTTCCCATAGGTGGTTTCTTCTAACTTAACATCTCAATGTCCCTATTAAATAATTTACATGGATATTCCAGTTCAGTTTGTAGTCAACGTAAATTCCAAGAATTAACTTTTTCTATTTCTTTACAATTACAACTACCTATTATATTTTTAGAGCAATCAAATTTACTATGTAAAAACACACCGGAACTAGAATTATCCCTTTCGGAAAAGGCTATATATTTTGTTTTATCCACATTTAGGCTTAGAAGATTTTTTATTAACCATTGATTATCATTATAAACACCAATATTTGCCTTGAGTACTACATTATCCCAGGTTTTTTCAATTAAAACTAGTACGGTATCATCCGCAAAGGAAAACAGAGCATCTGCCATATCACTTTTACAAAAATCATTAATATATATTAAAAATAATATGGGACCAGGTATCGTTCCTTGGGGAACGCCACAAAGCATAGGTTCTTTAGAACTAGTATGTTTTGCATTTTAACACTCGAAAAACGGTTATTCATGTAAGAAACAAACCAATTAAATACAATTCCACGGATTCCTATAAATTGCATTTTTTAAATAATAATTCAAGACTTATCGTGTCAAATGCTTTTGCAAGATCTAAGTAAACTGATATTACTTTTTCACTTTGGTCAAGCATTTCAATTACTTATTTAGTAAAGTTATAAATGGCATCATTAAAAATAAGATTCTCCCAGAATACATCTTAAAGTGGTTCCAAGTTCCCCCCGTACAATCTACAACTAGGAGTAAGAAAAACGACTTCACAGTGGAAACCTGTAATTCTAGGTATCGGGATCTCAGTACCAAATTCAACGGAATAATCTCAGAACTGATATCAAAGAAACTAGGACGTTAACTTCTTTCAAAAAGTTCATAACGCAACACTTAACCGAACTCGGCCTATATGACTTTCTACACTTATTATTTGACATGATGTATCTTCTGTATCTCTAAGTATTTTAATTTAATTATTTAATGTGTGGACCCTCTTGTAAATAAGTCTTTTGACTTAATAGGTTATCCCTAATAAAGCATTTATTTATTTATTTATTTATTTATTTATTTATTCGTGCTTTTTCCAGCTTCCATACTGATTCTTGGAGATAATATTATTATCAAAAACAAATTTGCATAAACGAATATTTTTGAGAAATTACTGAGAAGTAAAATAGGCCTATAGTTTTTTAATAAAGTTTTATCGCTGGCTTTATATATTGGAATTATTATTGCTGTTTTTGGTACACTAGGAAATTCACCACATTCAAAGCTTAAATTTATTACGTGTGCTAAAGGAACACATATATATAACTTTATTATTTTTAAACATTTTGTCGGAAACTTATCAGGCACGGCAGAATCTTTTAACTCAGAAATATGATTAAAAATTTCCAATTCAGTAACTGGGTTTAAAAGCATAATTTTATATTGGGATCTAAATTTCTTAATGTTACATTACTCATATTCCGAGTATTTGACTGCTTAATGTTTTCAGCCATTTTTAATCCAACTGTTGAGAAATACTCATTAAATTTAGTGGCAACTATATCTGGTTCAACAGCGGAGTCTATGACACCACCATCAGTTTTAGTTTTATATAATCATTTACATTACTTCCCCGTTTTTATTAATAATTTCATTAATTACTTCCCAGAGTTTTCTTGAATTATTATAAGCTCGTTCAACTTTTAATCTATAATAAATATTTTTAGCTTGCCGTATAATAGTTGTTAATTTATTTATTTAATTCCGATATTCATTTTTTAGATCTAAGTTAAAAGGTGCGCTATTTAAGCGCTTATGCAACCGATCCCGTTTTTTTATACAATTTATTAGGTTTTTCGAAATCCATGGTTTGATTGGCTTGTTTTTTCCAGACACATTTACATTTTCTTTTTTAGATTTTGATAAATTAATATAAAAATTTAGAGTATTAACAAATTTTATCATAGCCTTATCAACATTTGTACATTTTAAAATCGTATACCATTTTTCAAATTTTTATAACGTTTGTAATTTAGCATAATTTACCTCGCTAATTTCGCTCAGGTAATTGGTTAATTTTACAGGTTATTCACTATTTACATTTAGATTTAGTAAAACTATATAATGGTCCGAAATATACGTTTCAAGAATGCCTGAAAACATATTTTCAGTCGAGTGTTGTTTACCTCGTTTCACAAAAATGTGGTCAATACAAGAATTTGTTTTATTAGTTACTCTTGGTTAACATTATCATTAAACAGTTGGTTATATTGGTTACGGTGCCATGCGCGGAGACACCTATTGCAGCGTTCCATTTTCGTATTAAATTTGTCGGAGTTTCATCACTGGTGCCGTTTTCTTAGTTATACCAATTGGCTTAATTCACAAGGAAAATACTGGGTACCTCTGCTGGTATATACATTTGTGATATCTCGGCGTTTTCTCTAGAGTTCTGAAATTTTCAGGGTATATTTAATTAGTAAACTTCAGAAAAATCGGAAACCGTTTCGTAGTTTTCTATAAATTATTTTTCATCGATAAGCGTCAGATAATACGTTGCAATTAAATAGTTGTAAAAATCTATCATCAAAATTTTCCATCGAGAAAGGACAAATTTCACTAAAATAGCTTTTGCGGAGCCATTTCTAAATTAAGTTAGAAGCATAACACTATTCAGCGTACCAAAGATTATTTTTTTTATTCAATCAAACAATTAGACATTTAAGATCTATTAGATACAAAAAAACATGTTATTTGTCCATGAACAAAGCATAGTGATATGGTGTTTAATTAAACAAAAGATTACAATAAAATAAAGTTTCAAATGGTTCAATAATTCCTCCTGCTGCGATACAGATCTCATTCCGTGTAACCATATTGTGAAATAACCTCTGAATCATATCAGGAGTCACGACATGATTATCTCGAGAAAGTCGTCAACAGTGGTGACAGGCGTTCGATGTACGTGATCCGAGAGGAAACCCCGGTGGAAGAAATCGAGCGGCCTTAAGTTTGGCGATCTTGCAGGCCAAGGAACGGGACCGTTTCGGGAAATTCAAATCGGGGGGAACTTCACGTTGAGATATTCCACAGCATCACGCTGTTGATGTGCTGGAGCACCATCATGCTGGAATCAAAGTCGTCGTACATCGGCCAATGGAAGTTCTTCCAACTCGTTCCCAACTTTGTTTTGTAAGAAGTCCAAGTAGATCGGTCCATTAAGACGAGGTGGAAGAAAAATCGGTCCAATAAGGCGATTTCTGACCAGACCTGCCCAAACGTTTAGCCTAATTGGCTCTTAATGGTGATGGGGAAATTCAGTGTGAGGATTGACATCACTCCAAATGTGTCGGTTTTGGTTGTTGAAAGGGCCATCTCTTGAGAAAAAGTGTTCATCAGATACTACCAGTAGACGAAGGAAATTCAGATATACGTGGGCAATGCATGTTCAGGAGCCAAAAGTAAAATCTTCGTGCCAAATTCCCACCAGGCAGTGCTTGATGGAGGGCTGCTCGAAAAGGATGGAAGTGGTGGTGGTCAAATTCTCTCCACACATAACCTCTTGACAATCACAAGTCCTTGCTAGTGATCCTGGCACTTGCTTGAGGGTAAGCAGCAAAGTAAGCCAGAACGATTTTTTACATGTTGATGAGATGATAACTCAGTCTTCAGATTGGCATTACTATAAATTTCAAAGTCACGAACAACTCGGAGGATATTTTGGTGATTAGGTCTACTATTATGATAGCGCCTTCAGAACAATTGGCTAAAGCGTGGAACACACATACGCAAAAATGTCACGGAAACGTAAATTAAAAACTTAAACGTAAAATAAAATTATGGTACATAACCGTTTCTGTTTCATGTTTTGACACACATATTATCACCCATCGCCACCATTTAATGATAAAATACGCATTGGTGTAGCGAGGGTTGGGGCAGGGGCATCTGCTTTAAAAGTAAACGTTTTAAAAAATATAGCAAAATAATGTTGTTTTCCAGAGGCAACGGGGGGAGGGGCGCCAATTTGGGGGTTTTGCCCCTCGAAAAAAAATAAGCTGATTGAGAACGTTAAATATTTAACGGCGGAAAAGTTAAAGTTCGCTTTTGTGATTCCGTTGTACTTTGCGTAAACAAAAATTACGCTTACGATTTCACGTTACGTTTCCGTGACATTTTTACGTATGTGTGTTCCCACTTAACTTTAGTAACATTACGGTTGCCTTCACCTAGATATATCTAGCATAAACCCACGCTGTTCCAAATAATAACGAGGCACACTTAACTTAAATGAATAACAAAGCATTACAATTCTCCAAAAACATTTTTGCTGTAGGTCTTAAATGTCTAATTGTTTAATTGGACAAAAAAACAAATTATTTGGTACACTGAATAGTGTATAACTTAATTTAGAAATGGCTCCGTAAAAGCAAAATAAAGTTGAACTTTTCTGATGGAACCAAATATTTGTAGCTTAGAGAGTACGCTCTACAACTTTCTCAATGAAACGTTTCGTTTGAAGCCTATCGGTGAAACAATAATTTTTAGAAAACTGCGAAATCGTTTCCGATTTTTCTGAAATTTCCAATTAAAAAGTTCCCTTGCAAATATATATACCTTGCAAGTTTCAGAACTCTAGATTAAGTAGTTTTTGAGAAAAATGCTCGGGCTGATGTGGCTGCATCAAGGACACAAACGATGCCTTTCGACGGTTTTAAAATTTTACTTTTCAAGGTCCGCACCGCTGGCTCGTTGCGTTGGACACAAAATCACTTTACACCGTAATTTAGCACAAAGACATTTACACTGGTAAATTACCGCTTAGTTCACCAGGGTAATTGTAATTTACAATTTTTTTCTGGTAAATTAGGAAAATGCTAATTACGCAACCTTTTTTTGAAACAAGAGCAAACTTCGCCGGATAACTGAAATTGCTTGTCAAGGAGTGTTGAAATAAATTATGCTATTTAATAAAACCCGCATGCTGTTTTTTGAACGTGCAAGCTATTCTGCGTGTGTGCCATTTATATTTCATTAAAACTAGTACAGGTATTCCTTAATTGGAGGTTTCCGTTGATTCCCATCATAAGTGTATGAGTGCATATCTTTGCTATCTCTTTCCCGGATCAAACAAGTTTATTTTGGCTTGCCCAACGTCGCAATTTTTTAAGTCCCGTTTTTCAGTGAAAAATAGGTCTTTTTCCACCAAACCAAACGTATTCGTAGGTTTCAGATGATGATCTACAAATTCTCAACAGACAAAATTGATCTCACCTAGTGGTGAAAAAATAGTTTTTCTAAAAATGTGAAAATAGTTTCTGATTTCAAATTTCTACCTTAAATAAAAAATCACTTGTCCGAACAAATGAAACACCCTGTATATGACAGTTTCAGTGACGTAGGACAATATTCCAACCGGCAGTTATCGAAAACCTACAGATAGCCGCTTTTACCTACTTCTGAAATCAAGCAACTCAAAACACAACCAGAGCCATTCCGTTTTCTAAGTTTTTGCAATTGCGTTATATTTGCTCCTCAGACGAAAATTTCAGGATTAACGCTATGGAAATGCGCTATAATTTTTAAAGCAAGAAGTTATTCGGATACTGTCCTCTCCTTAGCGTTCGATTATGTTATTCAGTTCACAAGAGCTCAACTATTGTAACTATCAAAAATCGAAAAGTATCAACAAATGCAAACAATTCAATGAAAATTGATTAATGAGCATCCATAAGCTTTCAAATAAAGGAACAGAAAGGGTTAAACATAATAGGTTAAAGCTACAGATTGTTAGTAAAATACAAACAAAATCTTCAAATTTAAAAGAAACGTTTCTTTAATAACACCAATTAATTTGTAACATGTATTTCAAAATGAAAAAATATAAAAAATATATAGAACAGAAACGATGTATAAATTACTTAAACGTGCTAGACGTTTAAAATTTGCTTTTTAACCTCCTAAAACTTCAACACATGCCAAAATTTAAATGTAGTTCTATTGCATAATTTATAAAGTTAACTTATGGACGAAAATTCACTTGCGTATAACGTTTCAAACTCCTTAACCATTTAATTATACACATTTTTAATACATAAGAAACCCATGATATATATGTTATTAAAACGCATTAAAAGTAAATATTTTTTTATTTAGAGATTACGGCGTGTGGGACTTATTAGTCCGCTCATCCAACTGATGAATCAGGGGTGAGATCTAAGCCAAGGCCACGCCAACGGGAAGATACTTGGGGGTAGGGACGGGACACCGTGGCGGAAGTACAAGCACCCGTTGGGTAATTGGCGGTCGTCCACACTAAACCCTTCTTATGTTGTTCCTGCCAGACGCATGGTATTACAGCACTACGTCACTAGCCCGGCAGTAAATAGTTACTACACTAAACTGCTGGAAAGTCTTCTATTGGGTTACGACAGTGTAACAGACGACGACTTCTCGAATGTCACGAACAACAGGGCCGAATATAAGATTTTCATAACAGAGATCTAGAGTCTACTTTTTTGCTACCTTTCTAGTTTTCGATGACCACAAAAAGATGACTTACGGATGGTTTTTGGTAAACAAGCGCTCCAGCTACCAACTGGGTTTGAAATGTTTTTCCAAAATATAAACCCAGGAGGTACACACGTACTCCTTTAAATTTAAAAATTTTATCTATTTATTATTACGATTTCAATGCTCAAATTTAATCAAAAGGGTTTTATAATATATACATTTCCATTTGATAAATATGTATATCAATTTTCTAACCATACACTGTTATTAGAAAAGGTTCATTCGAAGGTTCAATTTTTAATAAGGTTCAGTATTGAACCAATTAAGGTTCATTGTACAAATAAGGTCCCAAGGTTTGCCTTTGCCTTTCCCTTTCCCTCTTCTATATTTACCCCTCTCCCCTTTACTACTGATAAAATTGCCTACTATAATTTTAAATAATAAGTTTAACAATATGCTATTTCTGCGTTTTCGCAGTCTAACATGAGCTATATATTGGGTAATATTGTTTCGTATATTGGACTAACTTGGGTAATATTGGTAATTTTGAAAATTATTAGTTTAGTAATTTAGCAAATTAATCATTTAATTATAAATTTAGTAATTTAGCAAATTAATTATTTAATTATAAATTTAGTAATTTAGCAAATTAATTATTTAATTATAAATTTAGTAATTTAGCAAATTAATTATTTAATTATAAATTTAGTAATTTAGCAAATTAATTATTTAATTATAAATTTAGTAATTTAGCAAATTAATTATTTAATTAGGTGTTTAAACCTAAAAATTACATTTATTTTTAATTATAATAAATTATCTATTTTAATACATTACCAAACTATTAAATTTTGTGTTAGTAAGCAAATATTTTAGAAAAATAAAAATTTACTAATTAAATAAATTTAAATAAAAATTTACCATATAAGCAAATTTAAAAAATAACTATTTTAGTAAATTTATAAATTTAAGACCCCTCTTTGCCCGAAAATTTATCTATTTAGAAACACCCTTATATTTCGGATTGACTGGAAGTTAAGAGAAGCACATTGTGAAAAACTAAATGAAAAGAGACTTAAAACCGTTTTAAGTCTCTTTTCATTCGGATGGACTGAATTTGATATTTGTAAAACGTCTTCATTTCATAAAAGTATAGCTAATTTTTATTAACAATTCTTCGAGGACTTTGGGGAGAGATTGAATCAGGGTTTATTACTCAATTTTCCTGTCTTATAGTTGGACCGAGCCTTCAACATTGTTTGTCGTCGGCAGCTGCGTAATCAAAACAGCCAATAATCTAAAGTGAAAGCTTCGACGTCAAGGAGTTTTGCCATTTAAAGGAAAAGTCCAGGTTGGGTAAAACTTGGGTCTATTTGAAAGATTATGTTTAAATAAACTCAAAAATATCAGTCGTAAAATTGTATCTTTTTTAATGACGAGAAATTAATTTTTAAACGAGCGAAATTTACCACCAAGCGAGCTGCCATTTTCTTTCGCCTTCCCTCCGCAGACCGCACGCGGAGCAAGCGCGCGCGGGGAACAGAGCGCTGTTAAAGCCAGTTATAGCGCGAACAGCGCGTGATTAAAGTCCTAAAACGTCACCCCGAAACAAAAAATGGCAGATCGCTTGGCGGTAAATTTCGCTCGTTTAAAAATTAATTTCTCGTCATTAAAAAAAGATACAATTTTACGACTGATATTTTTGAGTTTATTTAAACATGATCTTTCAAATAGACCCAAGTTTTACTCAACCTGGACTTTTCCTTTAACTACCACCCACTAACTTGTAAGTTGAACGACAAAATATCATATCAAAATACGCCCAGATCACCATTCCAAGTATCATTATGGATTCGAAAGTAATCTTACATATCTTGCAAGAACATTGATGTCAGTCGTATTTATTTCCGGTTTAAAAATAAAGAATTTCTTGAGATTTGTAAGAAATATTATATTTCTTGTCAACTTGACGTACCCTTAGTTTAACCGACTTTAAATAATGGTTACGACAATCAAGAGATTCCCGCCCTTCTCTGTACTATTTTTCTAGGGAGATAATCGGAGATATGGGTCATTCAATAGCCAAAAAAACCACACTTCGAAAGATGTTAATCCAAACTGAATTACCTCACCAATTTGTTTTCTTCCAAATCGGTTTAATGGGTTGACCTACTTCACCTTCCAAAATGAATTAGCAAACGAGTTCGAAGACATTCCTTTGGCCGATTAGACCAGCATGACGGTGCACCAACACATTGAAGAATATCTAACTCCCGAGTTCCAGCAGCGACTGATTGAATGAATGGCCTATTGACTTAGGCCTATGTGTTTTCTTATTTATTATTATTATATTTGGTTTAAAATTTCAAAACCATGAAAATATTTTAAATTTCTCTCAATGGAAAACGTTTGTAATTCTAGGTTATCTTTTATATGTACTTTTGAAAAAAATGGTCTGATAGAGACATTTAAAAACCACTGCACCTCCCGAAAGTAACACAAAATAAGTGTACCATGAGAAAAAACACGTTTTGTAAAAAAATAGGTTTTGAAATTACCTCTAAGAGATGTTATTAAAAATAAAACCAAGCTAATTTGAGAAAACGAAATTTTACGAATTGAAATCTAAGCACAAGAAGCGTAAGGCATGAAGTGAAATATAAGGCAATGATAAAATTAAAATACACTTTTAGGCCAAATACATGTACTCTTTTTTATGTTGTTCTAACATCTATGCATTTTTTTCGTTAATATTTTTTAATTAAGTCAAATACATATACACCAAATTTTAGCTTATTAATTATATTTTCTGTTAGCTTAAACCAACTCTTTTGCTTAATATTACGATGAAGTACAAGACGGCACTAAAGTCGCTAGAACACTTTAGTAATATTCGGAAGAATTGGTAGAATTTTGGATCCATAATGACTTTTTTGTTCATTTTCGTTCTCGGAGTTTTCTTAAGCGGTAATACGGTGGTGAATGTTATATATTTTTTTGCGAGCCAAACTTTTTGTGGGTGCGTGAGCGGGAGTCATTGTGGGCTCTGCGGCTTTGATTATCCCATTGAAAAGGAATTCTTGGAATTCTTCGGCCCTACACTTTCCGCCTCCGCAGGTCTCGCAGTGTCTCCGCCATTCCCGGCATGCCCAACTCTTTGTCGAAATAAAAGTTCTTTTCCGGATTTGAAGCGGAAAAAGAAGATGACCAGTTTCGTTCTTAATTCAATTCGTCGTCGCCCAAAGAGACTCGTGGAGTAATTAAGGGCCCTTCTCGGCTCGCCTATTTTACCTTTTGAAGTCCTCATTTGTTCCCATTTTATTCTGTCGCTCGGCTTTCCCGATATCCGAAAAGAATACGAACCGAGTTCTACGAAATAGGAATTTCGCCAGCTTCGAGCTGTTCGGAGCAACACCATTTCCAACTTCTTTCATTCGATTAACGTAGACGTACTAAAGCCTCATCGAGGTACTAAACTAATTGCTAGTAAAGAAGAAATTTTTTTAATCAATTAAATCCCTGAGATTGTGGAAAATCCTTTACATAGGTAAGGCACCAAATCTACAAACCTTAAAGGAAAAGTGCAGGTTCGGTAAAACTTGGGTCTATTTGAAAGATCATGTCAAAATATACTCAAAAATATCAGTCCTAAAATTGTATCTTTTTTTAATGACGAGAAATTAATTTTTAAACGACTGAAATCTACCCGCCAAGTGAGCTGCCATTTTCTTTCGTCTTCCCTCAGACAGACCGCACGCGGAGCAAGCGCGCGCAGGGAACAGTGGGCTGTTATAGCGCGAACAGCGCGTGATTATAATCCAAAAACGTCACCGCGAAACAAAATGGCAGATCGCTTGGCGGGTAAATTTCGCTCGTTTAAAAATTAATTAATTGTCATTAAAAAAAGATACAATTTTACGACTGATATTATTGAATATATTTAAACATGATCTTTCAAATAGATCCAAGTTTTACCCAACCTGGACTTTTCCTTTAACCTCGATCTGATTCTATTTATTTTATATAGAGTGTTCTTATCGCCTTGAAAGCATGTAGTCACAGTTAACGAAATTATTTATTAATGATATTAAAATATATTAATTTTGTAATCAAGGAAGGCACGTGCAAGATTGCCAAACTGTCCTACAAAACTATACAGTAGTATACTACTTTTCCCAAAAAAAAAAAAACCAAAAGCGACGTAGTCTTTATTTTGAACTAAACCTCTTTAGTTTCAGAGCTGAATAAGAGTAGCGAGACTTTCGCGGCATGGTGTATGAAACGGATAAAGAAGTTGGCTGATATCTTTCTTCGCCTAAGCCGCTGTTGGTGGGGTCGAGGTCTATTTCGACGCTGTTTTCGCTGCTAAACAGAAAACAAAGACAAAAGTGTAGGCCCCGATAAAACATTTTCGGTGGGTTCGACAGCAGATCTATTCGGGAAATCCGTTGTTTTGAAAACGAGATTTCACTTCTCCCACCTCCGAGAGGAACCGAACGAAAATCCTCTCGTAGGAGCGCTTTTGGAATTCCTCGTGGGAGGGCTGCCGCCTCACTTCGGGAAGTGAACTTCGGCACTAGCAGGATGAAGACGGGGTTGGCCCGTGCCACGTTCGAGCTTTGGCATCCTCAGTATTTTCCGAATCGATGATAATCAGGAGGTTTTCTAGTCGCGTGGAGTGCGGCCAACGATCAGATTATGCGCCAGCCGAAGGTCGTTAGCGTTTCCCTCTTTTCTCGTCACCGTCGTTAAAAAAGAAAGTTAGAAAAAAGATTTTCAAAACGACGGATGGAAACGCCCGGGGGCTTTGCGGTGAAACGAACCTCTGGACTACCCCTTTAAGTCCCGAAACATTCCAAGAAGATAATCGCTTGTAAACTTCACGACCCATATCCTTCACTTATTGATTGCCGGAGCGGCAGTCTCTGAAAAAGCATTTTGGGGCAAAAGTTACCCTTGTGTCGAGGAAAGATAAGAATTTAGAAATCTCAAGTTCCGCTGGTTTTGGCATCATATGGAACATCGGTGCTGAGAGTCAACAACCAAATGTGTTCTGAAATTGTTCATTGAAATTCTTATTCGGTTCTAGATTTGTATCTTTCTATTTTAGGATGAATACTTAATAAACTACTTATTAAATAAGGCTTTGGGATCCTCTTTAAAAAAATCGTGAAGGAAATAAGCCCCTTTTGGGGGTTGTGATTTTAACTTCTCGTTTCAATGCATCGATAACAACATTCTGAAATAGATACAGCCCATACGGATTTCCATAGAAGTCGCGATTTAAACAACAGTGAAAACCCACGGGTGGAAGCTTCCAGGAAGTTACTACGTTATATCGGTTTCTTTTTTGGATTTCCATCGTGCGTAGAACGTCAAGGTTTTCTAGCCTCTTTTTTTCTCTAGCCGGTGAGCTTCGAATTAAGAAGCCGGTTCGATCAATTGCCCGCATGATTCCAGTCGAGCCTCTCCGAATAACGATGTTTCCCAGAACTACCGCAGCGGCTCAGTCCCCCGATCCTCCGTCCATCCCATCTACTCAAATTCTAACCCCAGGCCAGCCACTTCCCCACTAATCAAGCTTCCACGATGCGCCTCCGTTTCTCCCAAAAGAAAAGGCATCACTCTCCGTGCCGTCTTAGTTTTCAGGCAGTGAGCGAGGCTTTTTTGGATAGACCCGTGGGCCTTCTATCGATGGACTACTTTGTGTAGGGAAGGGGGACGCTTGAATTTAAAACGGACCCTACACTTAATTTATTCATTATTCGATAGGCGAACTAGCTGTGTTCCGTTTGTTTTTCCTGTTGCGAAACTAATTGGAAGAATCGACTTCCTCCGAAAAACAGGATATTGAAGCTATATGCAAATGCGAAAGGATTCCCAAAGTTCTCTAATTTCCTTAAAGAGCGAAAGGAAATTTCTCCCTCTTTAGTTTTATCGAAAATCGAGAGCCATATACATACGAGGTAATGAATGTTTGTGTATAATCCAAGACCATACTTTGTGGCGGCCGGTATTAAGGGGAATGTACAAGGCTATCGGGTTATCTCGATATTCTCCCAAAAAAAGTCAAAAACGTTGACGTCGTGAATAATTTCCACAAAATTATGTTTTGATACTGCGACTCGTTAAACTTTGGGAAATTGATTGACGAAGTGCGCCGGTAACGATAAGTGTACCTTTTTAGAGAAGCGGGGGGGGGGGGGGGGGGTTGCGCAGGCTAAAGCTTGTTTTCCACTAGCGCGCGTCATAATGTTATTTTTTTTACGCGCGTAAAAACGCGTCGTTGCGCGCGCCAGTGGAAGACAAGCTTTAGACATTCCTAGTGATGTGAATTTACCGATAAAAATAAAAACGGTAAATTTACCGGTAAAATTACTGGTAAAATTACCGGTAAATTTACCATTAACTTTTTTATTTAATCAAAGTAATGGTTTGATGTCACAATAATTATTAAAATAATACTTTAATTTTACCATAGCCTTACGTTACATTAAACTTAGAGAAACCTACTAGATAACCCCTTTGAAATACATTTAAATGTATGGAACGTAAAATCACAGTTCCGGGAATTCGGAGTCTTTAACAGGAAAATGATTTGGTTTTCTGGTCCAATGTAAAATGTAATTGTTTCTTCTTTTATTTGAAGTTTTACAAAATATATTATTTTTTTTGCTTTATGAAAGTAATTGGTAAATTTACCGTTATTTTACCATTACCGGCTCACATCTCTAGACATTCCCTTTCACGACGTCAGTTTGGGAACTCCTCTACATGAGACTTTTCGTATATTTTCATTTATATGTTCCGATATTTAATATCGGTTGGATTTAAATAGATATTAAACTGAAAACTTAAGCACATTGAGTTAAACTAGTGGTCCTTATAAATCTCTCAAACATCGGTACGTGAAAAATATGAAATTGGTGTTTTAAAACGTGGGGTACTATGCAAAAAATATGGGTAATTATTCGCGGCATCACGTAAATTTCGCCTCGTATGAATTTCAAACGATAAATTACTTCGCCACTGGATCAGTTTTCAGAGTGTATGTCGTTAGCCTTCGCGAAAGTTAAGTGAAGTGAGGGGAAGCGTGATCAAAGGCAAAGCAAACAAAGTACAGGCGGGGAAGGGGCTGGATATCGAGGGCGAAGTGGCTGAGGAAATCAATGAAAAGAAAGTGATACAGGGCTATACTTCGGCCCCACCATTAAAGTCATTTATCAAAGATCCTAAACAAAAATGCCTTTGAGTAGAAATATGACGCCCCGGGTGAAATATTTGTCGGAGGAAGAGGCAGCCAGCCTGTGAATGGCGGAGGAAGATTTTCGGCTTTATGGAAAGAAAAGGCGGAAGGGGCTTTGGCCCCCTATTCTTCTTGAAGCTCGTCGGAGATTTTGGGTGACGGTGGCCAATAATCAGCCTTTTCTTGTCTCAATCTGCAAAGCTTTTCATCAGGCAACCTACTTCCAAATTCTTTTATGGAAGCTCGCAAATACTCTTTTTACTTATTTATGATCGCGATATTTACGCTTCCCCTCTAAACATAACTTTCGCACGATATTGTTTGCAGTGGCGAGTCATTGCAGGGCAGTCCCTGTAGCTATCCGCTAACATTTCCAGAGCTGAGAAAATATAGTTGACATGGCGAAATCGAAATTGCAAGGACGTTTTTGCAGTTTGGTAATGATCCATCTGCACTCCCCTTTGAGTTTGTACCGCGTAAGGGTCCACTATCACTCCCACCTTGAGTTTCAAACTCCAAAAGGTTCACTACACCCCTAATTGTTTAGCGAGAAGGTAGTCACTCGTAAAACGTTTGAACACCGAACTACTGATTGCCAAAATATATTCAGTAATTTTCAATGAAATCTCACTATTTGTCAGCGATGTCATTGAATTTTTTCAACTAAATTCCCGTGGATACCTATGATTTGTAGATCAAATTGCTTAAAGGAAAAGTCCAGGTTGGATAAAACTTGGGTCTATTTGAAAGATCATGTTTAAATATACTCAAAAATATCAGTCGTAAAATTGTATCTTTTTTTAATGACGATAAATTAATTTTTAACGAGCGAAATTTACCGCCAAGCGAGCTGCCATTTTCTTTCGCCTTCCCTCCGCAGACCGCACGCGGAGCAAGCGCGTGCGGGGAACAGAGCGCTGTTAAAGCCTGTTATAGCGCGAACAGCGCGTGATTAAAGTCCTAAAACGTCACCCCGAAACAAAAAATGGCAGATCGCTTGGCGGTAAATTTCGTTCGTTTAAAAATTAATTTCTCGTCATTAAAAAAAGATACAATTTTACGACTGATATTTTTCAGTTTATTTAAAAATGATCTTTCAAATAGACCCAAGTTTTACCCAACCTGGACTTTTCCTTTAAGTATCTAACCCCTCGTTTTTCGGTCATACAAATGACATAAATGAGCTGCTTTAATGTGTTCCAAATTTTGTATTGTATCATGGTTTTGTTAAAGATTTATATAGTATTCAAAGGTGTGTAGAAAATATCAGATCTTGAAAGGATTAAAGGATACCATGTTTCCTGTTCCGGTTTATAACAGATTTGTCTATCTAAGAATGGAGGTGGCATGGCAGACACTAATGATGACGCGGAGGAAGCTAATACATAATGGAAAGTCATCCCCTTAAATTACCACTTTCGATTTATTGCACTTTCCCATAAACGTCGTTTCACAAACACAAGGGGAACGCGGCTAACCTTTAAACACCCTAACGCAGTGTTGTGTACAAATTTCATTGGACCAGCCTTTACACTGAACGTTTTACTGGCGGGAGGAAAGACAATTTGGAAACTTTCCCCTTCCGGTGGCAGCAGGCGCTAAAGCGTCTAACCAATCAAAACTGTACACAAGAAAATGTACGACTTTTGACGGGTTGCGTTCTCCTTGTGTGGGTTGCCGTGTTTGTTGCTCCTAGTTTTCACGGAGAGGTCTACACAGAAAAAAAAGGTGTTTAGATACTAAACACTTTCTTAAACACCAAAATGCACAGAATATTTATCATGTTTAAAAACGATCATGTTTAGGCGATAGTGGTGTTCAGCTTTGCAACATCATGCGTTTAGAAATTAAACGTGTTATTTGCTTCTCATATTTATCGTTAAAACGTGTTTAGATAGAATTCGTTTAGAGATTAAACATATTAAATGCTTTTGGCGCTTACAATGAAAACACGTCTAAATATTTTTACGATTAGTTTCTAAACATGTTCAAAGGTTCGGGTGTTGTGGTTTTAAACATGTGTTAATTTGCCGTATACGCCACTCTTTAAGTAGCCGTATATTTGAGTGGTTTAATTACGATCTAAAATAACAATATTTTTAATTGGCTACGAATTAATGAAACCTACTGCCTATACTGTCGATTTCATTTCTTTAACTGCCTGATTATATTTTAGCGATATTAATTTAAATTATATTTGTGTTAATACGGCCTTTAATCACATCAAAAGTAGTGTTATTTTATTAATTTTTAGTAGTTCATGTTCAATTATTGATTTATATACATTAGTGTTATTAAATTAGTCTTAATTACCAATAACCTAAAATTATGAGATGATATAAGAACCCGGTCCATATTGTAGTTAACACTATTAATATAACGGTGATTAACGAATATTATTTTTATTAGAAAAAATAGAAAACGAAATTGAACGAAATATATAGACAACGCGAAATAAACATTAAACTCGTAACGCAATATACACTTAGTAAACATCAGTATTTAGCATTATGTTTAAAAACCACGAATTTTAATTTCTAAACATGACCTCTTACCAGCTGTTCCGGTTTGGAACACTACCGGAAAGATCTTGGAAGATTGTTTGAGAAACACGTTTTATTTAAACAGATGTGTTTAAGGAAACAACACCAACTCTTACCCATGTTTAGCTTTCAAACATGTTTAGATGTGAAATACCTTAACACCTTTTTTTCTGTGTACTCAAAGATGTGTGACCAAATGTGATAACTGTTCGCAAAACTATATCGGTAAATGAAAAATATTACATTGGTGACCTTATTTAATGTATTTAAAAATATTTTGGATTTCATGATTTGATATGGATATAACAAGATTACTTCGACGCCCCTATCTGGATGGCACCCCTTAATTAGGCCCTTACCTTACCATAAATAACCAAAACACTTTCTAAAACCTTGGGCTACGTTCAGTAACCTTCAACAAATTCAACGTTTCACGGTTTAGAAACCGGTGTCTTACTGAACTATTTTTTTCTATTTTCTGTAGGACGTTGCGTTGCTTAACCGATTGACAACAAATCAGGTTCATTTGATTAAAAAAATGCCAGTGAACCAAGGTTTGTGCAAACGGTGGCGTTTTCAATAATGTAAAAGTAGGTACACCAGCAGACTAAAATTCGATCAACCCACTGTTTGAGAAGTCTACAAAAATGCGTTCACTAACTCCAAGGTTTATAGCTTATCAAGTTATCCATCACGGTTTTTAGAGACCTAGGAAAGAAAACTAGGATGATATTGGGAACGATCAAATGAAATCGGGTAGATATCTCATTGGTTCCCTAAAACTGACGTATTACGAAGCAATTGAAAAACACACGGGTTAAATTTTTCCTTCCCTCCTCTCGTGCGTAGTGTTCGGCAGTCGATTAATTTTTATCCATGAATAAAATAAGCTCGGCTATATTTAAATAATATTTATTTAAATAACCAATAGTTGAATAAAAATTGTAAAATGTTTTAATAATCGAAAGTGAATAAGCCTATTATTTAAATAAAACAAACAATTATTTAAATAAATACCACTTTTATTCAAATAAATGCTTGGTTGAATAAAAAACATAATTAAATAAGTAAAAATGATATTCTTTTTACCAGTTGACGTTTTTTAAATAAATCGGAAAATTTGTGGATAATGAATAAACAATTCTGAACACTACTCGTGCGGTAGAAAAACTAGACCATGATGCCCTAGGATCTTATCAACATATTCAATCTCCTTAGATATAAATAAATACATTCTTGGTGAAGCAAAATACATTGTTCTCATTACATTTCTTACATTGAAAATATAAAACGGAAATTCTTTAGCTTTTAAAGCTGAGAAACAAGAACGAAATGACAACGAGGGTTAACGTTTTTCTCATATTTTATGCCACGATAACGCTCCGAATGCAAAAAAGAAGACAATAAAATAATTTCGTTTTTATTTTGCCCAATTTTGCGAGACCACGTTGTTTTGGCGTTTTCGGAACTGTTTCCCCCCAAAAAGTCCTCGTTTCCGGAGCAGAAGTATTTTCGCGTAAATCGCGAAAATAAAAGTATGGTGATAGTAAAAATTTATATTCGTCCATTTGGAAGATGCCGTAATTTTCCCAGAGCCCCGGGGTGAAAATGGCTACTCCGTGCATTTTTACCATTTGCCGATAACACCGCTCTGGAAATATGGAGGGCGCGGGGGGAGCTCGACTCCGGGCCAGCTAGGAAATATGACAAATGGGAAAAGGTAAATAATATTCGATTTTTGTTTGCGTTTTTTTTGCTTCCTTTTTTTGCTCATAGCCGAACGCCGCTGAAATATAAAAAATCCGTCTTTCATATAAATAAAAAAATGAATATACTTCTGCTGGAAAACGTCGGAATTTGTTTTACTTCGAATGAAAATCGGAGCTTTACTTTTATTTATTTTAGTTTTAATATTACAAAATTCTCGTTTCAAACTTCAACTTATAATATACAAAAAATATGATTAAAATCTTTATGATAAACTCAGTGTACGCGAACTTGAAGTTTAATGGCGTTTTTGACATTTTATGGCATCGAGACAGTTATTAGGGTTTTAAAATGGCAAAAAAATTAAACTATGAATTTGAAGACTGTTTGCTGTAAAGCCCTTCATTCCCACTGTCCCTATCTAGTGGTGTGATGGGGTCACTGGAGCCTGTGGAGGGCTCCATACCCGGCTCTCAAGGTCATGTGATCGGGGCGCTGGGTCACTGGAACCTCATGGGTGTTCCACACTCGTCATTCTGTGACCTACTAAGGAGGGTAGTTTGCAGTGGAAGAGGAAACCACTCTAGTCCTCAGCTGTGCGAGGGTGGGTCTCGGGCAGCCCATGGTGTCGCCTTTTGTTGGGCCGTGATGAGGGCGTTTGTTTGCTATATGTGAGGCGGTCAAAATGGCTGTCTCACTGGCCGAACGTTGTTTCGCAAAGCGCACTTTTGTCCGGGGCTGGTTGTTTTAGGTGGCAGCTGTAGTGCTTAAGGCGGAGCAGCGGGGTACAAATACATATACTTATGTAAAGCCCTTCAAGCCACGCCAGCTGACCGCTCACTAAACTCGCTATGTTAGTAAGTTCTTATGGAAAGGGGAAACCGAAGAGCTCGGGAGAAAATCTCTCTAACCCGCAGGGAGATAACTTACAAGTTGAACGCAGCGGGAGTGGTTCCGAGTTTTCACCCATCTCCACAAGTTGGGATCGAATCCGGCTCCTCTTGCAGCGAGGCGAGAGTGATAACCACTTCGCCAGCCCACCTAATACGAACTATTTCAAAATAAACAAAATAAGTCGCCTTTACCTCAAAAGAGCAATAACGTTAGCTATCCATCATGCTACATTATCATAAAAACTTAACGTTTTGAATTTATTTATTTGACGAAAAGGCGAACCTTGAAGTATAACTTGTCAATAGAGAAGTTAAACAGAATGCTCTAGAAGTTTGAACGTCAACTTTGGAAGTACCTAGACATTCGCGAAATTAAATTCTTTAAAATCGGTTAAGCGTGCTTTCAGTTGGACGGCTAAAGCAAACGAGCACTATTCGAAAAGAATTTTCAAACAGTTTAGAAATATTTGCTAAACCTGGGAACACGACGAAATGAACAACGAAATGAATACTTAACCAGGCCACGTATATGGCTGAGAGCGTTGCCTAAACGAAAATAGTTTTTTTCGTGTACCCTAGTTTACCGTAAATGGGACCAAGATTTCGCCTTAATTATATACCGTTGGTAAGACGCGCGTTACTCTCGATTTGTGGAGCTGGATATTATTGAAGTGGGGTGGTCTCGCAGCCAGAGGAACCGGGTTCAATCCCAGGTGAAAACTCGGAACAGCTCCTTCTGCGTTTGCAAGTTCTTTCCCCACTGGTTTAAGGGGTTTTCCCCTGAGCTCTTCGGTTTCCCATTCCATAAAACCTTTAACGGTAATAGCATGAATTTATTCATTTTATCCATGAATATAGAACCGCTCTAGATACGTTTCTATCTCTGTCGGAAAGAGGCGGAACTATAAGCTCCGCCCCTCTTACACGTGACGGATATACTGTAGTTACAACCTCGTCCAGTGAGTTGCGACGTCATTTCCTCTAGCTTTTAATTGGTTAACAATTTGACGTAGTAGCGGCATAGCTTCGTAAGCCCTGCTTTCTACCGGATCGGGATAGCACAATACAGGTAAGGTACAGTTCTATATTCATGGGTAAAATGAATAAATTCAAGGTAATGGTGAGTGTAGGGAGCTGTTGGCTCGCGTGGCATGCAGGGCTTGCCACCAACCTCCTACCTGAATTAATGACTTTAAAAGTCGCTTGAAGACTTAGGCCTAAGGTGGTGCCATGTGTATTAGCCTAGCTGACATTAAATTTATATATAATAAATATTATTCTACATGTCACATAAATTCGACTGAAATTCGTCTTCTCTATTATCAGGTTCTTCACCTTTATTTAGGGTTATAAAGAAGCTAGTAATGCACCACTGAAACAATCATTTGATTTATTTTTCTCATTACGTAAAAAATTAAATATGTAAAGTCTACATGTTTAAAACAGTTTTAAACAAATTCGTGCTGTTTTTAAAGTGGTTGTTTGAAACATGTTTTAATTTTTTTTAATGTTTCGGAAAAATTCTAATAGTTCGATTCCGAAAATCAGTGGGTGAAAAATAATTTCTCTTGTGAAATCTCACTTCCTTTTCGTCATAATGTAGCTGCGTTTATTTTTTGTACGTTCAGTAACGAAAATCAGTTGTATGATGAGGTCATGTCGTCATAGGCAGGGCCGGATTAACCAATAGGCCGAATAGGCCTGGGCCTAGGGCACCAAGCCTATAAGGGGCACCAAGAGGATTCGAAAAAAATAAAAGTACAAAACTTTATTCATTTGCTTTTCACAAAATATTTTCCGGAGTAATTTTAGTAAATGCGTCCACCCCTATGAACCAAAAACGTTTGATTGTCACATTCTCTGACGGACTGCCGTCTAGCCCCTGACGACCTACTAAATCTGGCAGCAAAATGAATTTTCCTTCCATTTCTCAATTATAAATTGAGGAAGCGCCTAACTCGCTTCGCTCGCTATTGAAAGGGGGCACCAAAATTAACTTGGGCCTAGGGCCCCATAAAGTCTTAATCCGGCCCTGGTCACAGGTTTTTGTACGGTTTTTTTCGGTCAGCGGTTTTTAAAACATGGCAGCAGGGTCGTTTTTTACAATGGGAACTATTAGAAATAGAACCAACGAAGGTCTTAAAACGGAAATGCATGGCTGCTAAATCTATTAAAAACGCGTGGGACGTCACGGTATCAAAACTCTGATAGGCATCAAATGGGCATCATGACGTTACAACCGGAAACGTAAAAAGTCGTACAGTAAGAAAATGATGGCATCGAGGGGCTAACCACTTCCTTAAATTCTGTACACCGATTACAGCGAGTACCGCTTTTGGTAGTGCTCAATCTGTAATCACTTGAGTACAGTCAAAGCTATGGGCTTGTACACCGATTTTTTTGATGCCCATCATATTGGGAATATAATACAAATTGACGTGTGTACGAGTGACAATAATCCTCCCGTGATTCCAATATTATCAAGTGGATCTCTTTTGTCTAATAGGAACCCGGATAAAAGGTAAACCCCCTTAATACCTAACCATCTTTAAACGAAGGTAGATTTTTTTTATCCGCGGGCGTCACGTGCCGGATGCTGGCTCGCGAGAAGTCGATCGCTATTGACGGAATGATAACGGGTAAAGCGAGGCTCGATATTGATGCTGCCACGCGAATATCGAACAAATAACAGCCCAATGAAGGTGCAAAAAGTATTTACGAAAGAGACGCGAGGTGCACAGGCTCTTTTCCGGCGTTTTTTATTTAAAGGGGGTGCATCGTAAAGGCGCTGGTAAGCAGCGCGTGGCGGGAACGTCGTGAGACGCGAGCAGCTGCGCCCCTAATTGGCTATTGATTGACGCTGGGACGAGTCCATCGGGAATGCCGGGAAAGGGGGGTGTTCGGCCCTCTCTTCTACGTCCGCGTCTCCAGAAGGAAGGCAATTCTTCCTCTCTCCTTCTGGGTCCTCCTCCCGAAGGCAGCGATTTTGCGTCGCTCCGACCCGGGCTTCTCTCTCCGTGTAGCGGCTCGCTTCGTCCTCCGCTCTCTCTCTCTCTCTCTCCCTTTCTGCCTCTTCCCTTTTGGAAGACGAATTTCCTTAGGCCCGCTTCTTTCTGGTAGGAGCAAATGTCGGTGTTTTAACCCGGGATCTCGCCTCGAATGTCACTCTCTCGTGTCTCGGCAACCTCGTCCGTAACGTGGAAAGCGGCTCCGCCAATCGCTTCCAGAAACCTCGGGCTCTTTTGATACTTTAGACGCGCGCCGATATTATTCCCCGATTGATTCGCGACGCGCTTCGCTCGATCGGACATTGACTTAAACACTCGAACTTCTTCTCGCGGAAACCTTCGTCGAATTTTCGTGCGTTTCCAATCCGTGATCGGCCAAGACTGCCGCGCCGAAGAGAACGTGCCAAGGACTGACGACTCCTCCGCCTCGCACTTCGCCTACATCGCCGGTGAGTTCTTTGTTGGGTATATTATTGCAGCCGTTACTAATTTAAGTAGGGATTTAGACCATAACGAAATAGGCAACGATGCGTTTTTCTTAGCTCTCATTGTTAGAGCTCTGTTTTTTTTTGTACGATACAAAGACGAAAATTGTGCTTTTTTATTGAAATCCTTTGTTTGGAAATAGACCTTTTATCTTAAATTTTTTTGAAAATTAATTAGATTTATATTTATTGCATTTTACATTTTTAATTACATTGCCGACATATCTTAATTCTGTCGGTAGAGCCGTAGCAAACAAATAAAGCAGCCAATGAGTGGTTTTTTTCTGTTTCGTTAGATAGCTTCCGTTACTAAGCCTATACATCCGTTATTATAATCAAAACTCCTTAAACAATTAGTATATAAAGTAACCAAGTCGTTACTTTCCATTACTAATGTGTGAAGTAGATCTGATTAGGTCTATTTCATGAATCGCATTTCCCATCAACATAATTTCATCGAAGGTTTTCTGACAACTCTAACGTATAATTGGAGCGAAGCGAGCCGATCATCGATATTATTGAGACTTGAATGTGGAAATCTTGGTTTGTCTAATAAAATATTATGGTAAAGCTCGAAGATTACCAACATAGTTTGAAAAGGCTGACTGGTATAGCACCGTCAGGCTAACTCGCGACTTAGGGTAAACAGAAAAATCGACCGAAGAGGGAAATACAGCCTAGGGACTGATGCCTCGCTTCTTCACGATTGTTGACAACTCGTTTTGGCGGTCATCTCAATGGAGGGTACGCTTTTGTTTTCCAATTTTGGGCAACATGTCTGCGCTTAAGACCTCAAGAGACTCTTCGGCGAAACGGTGGGTCTTACTAGGTTTTTGCACTGCACGAGGATGTCCCCATTAATAAGTTCCGAATTAAAATCGTTAATTATCTTTTAATGCTTATTATTTTTGTATCGGTGGGGTTTTCCACAGCTATTTTAAGAATATAATAATAATAATAATAAAACATAATAATCAGCTAGGCTTATACCCAAGGCACCACCATCAAGCGACTTTTAAAGCCATTAATTCAGGTGGCCGGGTTACAATGCGTAAGAGGGTGGTGGAGCATATAGTCAATAGGAAATAATAAAATATGTTCTTATATTGCGATTTCGTTAAATATTAACGGTAAATGTTTAGAGAAAGCCACATTCTATATTTATAGCTTCAGAGCCACTCTTAATCACGTTTTTGTTTAACTTGTAGATCGAAAGCGAACAAGTGGCAAATATTTACCTAACCATTATGATTTCAATTGAAATTGTGCTCGTACTTTCAATTATCTTAAAATTGAGAGTCAATAGTAGGTAAATATTTACCTAGACCGATGACAAAATGATAAATTAGCTTGTTTGTTTTACGCGCTTTACGCGAAGCCATTACTGTCGTAATAGTCATTATAACTTTTATAAAATAAACCATCAGGACTGGTTTGAGTGCTTAGAGGTTCAGTTTAGGGTATCTTCAGCTATAGTATGGTTTTTGAACAAAGTGGAATATTAGAAAGCTGTTTACAGTTAGCATACGTTACGTAACAGTAATCGACTCGTATTTGACTATGTTTAACGCTGTTTAAAATTATTAGCATTTGAAATGCAATAAGTGTACCTCAAAGTAAAATTTTATATTTCTACTTTGCATACTTAAAATGAAATTTTAGCCGCGCTTGACACGTAAATTTTTAAATTAAACCAGTGAGCCGTATTATTAACGCACCTTTTTCTACAAGATTTAAGTTTAAAGCTCGCGGCTTACAATATTTAAAATTGCTCGAGTAGTTTGATAATAAATGACGAAGTGAATAAATTTCCCAACTAACGACATTTAATTTAAATATTTTAATATTTAATAGCGATCCTAATAAAAACGCCGCTGGCTCTAACTCTTCCTTTACGCGAAAGACATCAAATATTTTATTAACTTTAAAAAAATAAACACCATCGCCTTCCGAAATACTGCGGAAAGTAATCCGTCACTAGAACTTTGAACTGCTTCGGGGAATTCTTCGCTAGATTCCCGTTCGAGAGGAAAAAAATTCTCGAGAAATAAAAATATTGATCCGTTTAAGGCGGCGAATATATATACAGCAGTCTCTAGCGAGACGGGAATTATTTCGAATAAAAATATATATCTGGAATGAAAAATCCAATACGAAATGGCGCCTCTCGTTAAGTAAACGCGTAAATATTTGTCCATTTTCATCTGTTTGCTTTCTGATCTCCGTTTTATCAGGTTCTAAATTTTAGCTCATCTCCATTAGAGCGTGAAACACTTTAGCCCGACCACTCCCCCTGCCCCCACCCCCCCCCCGTTTGAGTAGCAGGAACCTTAATTGCTCTTATATTCGTTTATAAAAGAGTTCTTACGCGCGTGCAATTAATTTCGATCATTACAGCACGGTCATTTTGTTCGAAGGCGTTCGTCGGAGTCCCTTCCAGAAAGCTGGGCACTCGCGCGAGCCCGGATACCAGCGTGTTGTAGCGGCAAGCATTGTTTTTCCTTAAATCCCCCCGAGAGAGACGTATAACGATCGCGGATTATGGACCCTCTCGTCCGTCTTTTTCCTCGCTACGATGCCTGCAATGGCGGACGCGCGTAGCCTATAGCTACGGGAAGACTTTTCGCTTACCGCCATGTCCTGATTTAGCCCGGTGATAAAGTTTGATGTTGAAAACATTTTTGCGTCTCGTTTATAATAAACTCGGCAAGTCGGCAGCGTACCCCGGGCTAAGACTTAATCTTTCGAAGCTCGCGTCTCGCTCCCGCAGTTAACAATAACCACCGAGTGACGTTTTTTTTTTGCCGGTTCCTCCCCAACCCGAAAAATACCAGTACAGCTACACTCTCATTTCCGGAGAAGGAAATGGAAATTTCTTTGCATCGATAAATGTATTTGTAGTCGCTTTCCCCGTATATGTTTTTTTTATCTCTTGTTTTTGTTGGATGCGAGTTGGATGAACGCGTTTACCAACAATTTTTTTCGTTCCAGCATATTTTTTAGTCGTGGTTGAGCCATAGATATTTGATATAGCGTAGATAACTTACGCCGCATACGGGCCCGTGGGAAAAACACGGAAGAGACAGCTAGCAGGGGACCTATATTTTCTGGATGTGCTACGTAATAGTGCCATCTATCGGTGATCAAAATTAGTATTTGGAAAATATTTTCTGGATGTGCTACGTAACAGTGCCATATATCGGTGACCAAAATTAGTATTTGGAAAATATTTTCTGGGTGGGTTACGTAATAGTGCCATATATCGGTGACCAAAATTAGTATTTGGAAAATATTTTCTGGGTGGGTTACGTAATAGTGCCATATATCGGTGACCAAAATTAGTATTTGGAAAATATTATCTGGATGCGCTACGTTATAGTGCCATCTATCGATGACCAAAATTAGTATTTGGAAAATATTGTCTGGATGCGTTACGTAATATTGCCATCTATTGGTGACTAAAATTAGTATTTGGAAAATATTTTCTGGATGCGCTACGTAATAGTGCCATCTATCGGTGTTCAAAATTAGTATGAAAAAGAACGTAATAAAATAGGCCTAATAATGTTGATAGCATTTTAGGAACGAGAATTTGAAGTCACGTGTCTTTTTTTTGCTTTTGGTGGAAAGGATAGCTTAGCGCATCCAGAAAATACGCGTTGTCTGCTAGCTGTCACTTCCGTATCAGTTCCTCGTAGAATTGTAGATCTATACTATTTCATATATCTATGGGTTGAGCTAGCATAGAGTATGTCGTTTGTCGTTTGTTCTCGATTCTGCTAAGATTTATCGAAGCACGCTCTTTGTTGTATGAACGAAACGTGGCGCTTGTGACTAAATCCGACACTTTTTCCAAAGTTGTTTGGTCCGAAACATACATTACGAATTGACCTATGCGACAGTTGCGATTTGAGTTATTTAGTAAGAAAATGCATTGAGATAATATGGATATTAGGCACCCGCGGGTTTTACGATTTTCCTTAGTTCTTTGCACGCGTTTCGTCACGTTAACTTGAAAATTCTATCAAAGTATTCTTATGTAAAGCTGGGTTTATAAAGGCGCTATAGCGTTTGGCCTGTGCGTGTCGGGGCTGTAATACCAAATCTCCGTAGACAAAGCTCGGCCCAAACTTGTGTTGACTTATCAAGTGCCTTTGAAAACCTAGGTTTAGCGTTCAAACGTCTAGCATGGCTTCGCTTTACCAGTTACCACTCTGTAGCTTAGGACTTACGACCTCCAAAACTGGGACCAATAAACCCGTTTCGTCAAATTATAAAAGGGAAAAGTATTCAGACTTTTGGGTGATACCATATTATAAAATGAAATCATTCGATTAATTTATTTCATCGGATTTTTTATCTTTAAATTTATAGATTTTTGAAAAATGTATTTTCCAATTGATGCATACTATGATTATATCGGTTATGCATTCTAAATTAAATTATATCTTTATAAGGAATAATTTTACTCCGACTTTGATGAAGATGGCGCTGCACAACACTAGGGGCTTTCCCGCTTCTGTTAAATAGCGGTGCTTGACGCATGCTCGGAAGCACGTTTCAATTAAGTTATTAAACAGAAGTACAAAAGCCTCCTAGTGTTGTGTGATGAAGTTAAAAGTCTTCCTCATTAAACATTATTAATATATAAAATTATAGTTTGGTAAGATTTGCTAGGTTTTGCCATTTATTTATTATTATATTAAAATACACTGTGTGATACAATCAATCATTTTTTAAGTTAATTGATTTAAATCTACCAATAAAAACTGTAATTCTTATCTAAATTCCAGCCAAAATTTAATAAAAAACATTTCTATTTTTCAACGAAGAGGCAAACCAAAAATTGTTATTCTAAAAATCCTGAACACCTTTGTAGACTCTTTCGTTTATTCGAAGATGATTTCAATTATTTATCCTTTGAGCGAACGCAAATAAAACATTAACGTTGATCATTACAAGTTTTCCGCCCTATTTTAGATCTTTAAGCCACTTGGGGTTCGAACTTTCAATTTAAAATATCTTAAGTATCTTATTTAACACTCTTCCTGAAAAAATTATGTGAAAATAAAGTAACGCAAATTTTTGAAGAAAAAAAGTATCATCTCATGAAATATTCATCTTAATTTGAAAACCTTCGTATACGGTCCCGCTGGCTTAATTACGGAGGAGCCACTTCACGCTGGCTGAATCTCGCTCCTAAATCCGTCATTGGGAATCCACCAAGTCAAGTTTTGAGCTGGGCCACCGACGACGTAGCGCTGTTGACCAGTTAAATTCCCGGACGTGGATATAGGAAATAAGAGCTTTCATATTTATAATACCGCCCGTCGAAAGGATGTAAAACTCGGCTCTACAAAAAAAAAGTTTCGCAATTTGTGAAAGAGGTTTTGAAACTAAATGCGGCCGCGGTTTTAAGCTTTCGAAAGAGGCGCTTGGCCAGAGCCTAATCCGAGCTCTTTCGCGAAACTTTCTCGCGTACATTCGACGCTCTCCGGGGGATCGAAATCCAGCTCTCTTAGCCGAGTTTTGAAGCTGATTAAATATGCATCCGAGATTTTTTGGAATTTCGGCCGAGTTATCTAAATCGCGTTGATGATATTACTTCCGCGACGTCCTTTCCGGAGATGTACTGATTAATCGCGCTTCTGCTATGCCAAAGGGACTCGTTAATGTAATTTAAAATTTCATTATTTCGGTTAATGCCGCTATAGTGTTTAATACGAAATATTAGTTAAAACGAGTTCCTGGAAAGTTGAACCTGAAGATTATTGATTTCGTATCACAAAATGCGTAATGAATCACGTGCAATTGCGCTACAATTTCAATTACGTTAATTCTTGGAATACGTTTTCGAATGAAATCGGCTTACTGGGTTTCGCATTTTTGCAACAATATTTAAAAATAATATTACGAGTCCATGAAAAAAACCAAGCGAAAAAGCCATGTTATACCTTTCATTAGTCGTTTTATAAATTCGACATCGGTATGTTTCGTCTTGACACCTTAAAAAGTCACCGAATCGTTTGAATTTTGAGGATGGAGCTACATAATCAGATGTTTTGAGAAGCGAGAAGGTATAGGCCTCAGTCACGTGACGGAAGGGGAGGAGCTACCCAAAATTCTACCAGAATTTTTCAAACTTTTCTGCGGACTTTTAAAATTTATCCAGACACCCTTTGTGTGTGCGATCCTAAATGTGAAAGCCACGGTTACTTAAAACCTAGTCTAAGTCGGTTTCGAATGTTGGTTTTGAGCAATAAAACTGACAGAAACTCTCGGTGAATACTGTTGTCAAGCATCAGTTTCGTGGATGGTTGGACGGTTGGTGAATATTGTTGTCAATCGAAAGTCTCGTAGATGGTTGGACGGTTGGTGAATATTGTTGTCAAGCGACAGTATCGTGGATGCTTGGACGGTCAGTGAATAGTGTTGTCAAGCAAGAGTATCGTGGATGGTTGGATGGTCGGTGAATACTGTTGTCAAGCGACAGTTTCCTGGATGGTTGGACGGTCGGTGAATACTGTTGTCAAGCGACAGTTAGTGGATGGTTGGATGGTCGGTGAATATTGTTGTCAAGCAAGAGTATCGTGGATGGTTGGACGGTCGGTGAATTCTGTTGTCAAGCGACAGTTTCCTGGATGGTTGGACGGTTGGTGAATACTGTTGTCAAGCGACAGTATCGTGGATGCTTGGACGGTCAGTGAATAGTGTTGTCAAGCAAGAGTATCGTGGATGGTTGGATGGTCGGTGAATACTGTTGTCAAGCGACAGTTTCCTGGATGGTTGGACGGTCGGTGAATAGTGTTGTCAAGCGACAGTTTCGTGGATGGTTGGATGGTCGGTGAATATTGTTGTCAAGCAAGAGTATCGTGGATGGTTGGACGGTCGGTGAATTCTGTTGTCAAGCGACAGTTTCCTGGATGGTTGGACGGTTGGTGAATATTGTTGTCAAGCAAGAGTATCGTGGATGGTTGGACGGTCGGTGAATTCTGTTGTCAAGCGACAGTTTCCTGGATGGTTGGACGGTTGGTGAATACTGTTGTCAAGCGACAGTTTCGTGGATGGTTCAACGGTCGGTGAATACCGTTGTCAAGCGACAGTTTCGTGAATGGTTGGACGGTCGGTGAATACTGTTGTCAAGTGACAGCGTGACCGTGGCTTATGTCAATTTCGTGGATGGTTGGACGGTCGACATTTCGCGCGCCTCATCGTGTGTGAAACGTGAAGCTACTAAGTGTATATAGGATCGGTGTATTCCTAGCGCATTGGCTTAACGAACCATTTGGATTTGGGGAAAAGGCGCATTCGGCTTTTAGGCGCGGTATGCCCTTGATGACAGCGAAACGTCCATTAATAAATATAGCCGAGATCGATTTTAAGGCGTTTCCGGAATGCTCTAATTTAGCGGCACACTCTAGGTATTAAGTGCCCAGGAAATAAAGTCGCCCCTAATGGTTGACCGCGCGTGACCCCACGCGAGATTGTTTTTAACGGTTTAACTTTAAAAGCGACGAAGGGGAGTTATACGATGGCTGTCAGATCCCTTTGTTTCCGTGTCAGAATCAATAGTAAAATCACGTCCCTCAGTTTAACGCGAGGGGGCGCTTCCGTTTTATCTAGTTTTCGTGTAGCGTTCGCGATGACAAGAAACGGCGCTGCTCGCGTCGCCCAATGTCCCTAACGCTCTTATCATTTTGTTTCTACCAAGAAGAGAGCTTTCAAAATATTACGTTACATCCTGGTATAAGAAATAAGGAGGGAAAGAAGAGATGTAGGGGGGGGGCGAAAAAAGGGGTCGCCAATCTCTCTCTCTCTTTTGGGGCTGAAAAGGGGGTACAGCCAGAGAGTAGCTAGCCGTGACAGTGTGCTTTCCCACATTATACTGACACCAAATTAAACGCTGACAACGTAAGACCCGGACACTCGCTTTTACCATCCCCCCCTCCTGGAAAATAAAAGTGCCGGGAAGCCCTTCCGCTAGGCGCAGTTTGGATATCTCCGTCCGTTGGCTTAGGCAATATGCCAAAAAGGAGGAGGAGGGAAAAGGTCACGAACTTTGCCTGGTAAATATACGTCCGCGGATGGGTAAAGAGAACGGTCGGCTCGTAAAGACTTTTGACGAGAAGGCTCGTCGGCCAACGCGGGCCACGCGTGCCTGGCCTTCCGAGGCTTAGCCGGAGTTAGCCTATCTCTTTCGCAGTCTTCCTTTTTCTTCTTTGGATTTTTGTCCAAACATTGTTACGAGAAAGGCTTACTTAAAAAATTTTACGGGCTCGTCGTTAAAATTTGAAGGTTCTCGAGATTTTGTCTCTCTCGGCAACACACTCTGAAAGAAAAACTGGCATTCCGAGATCAGCCTCCGTCTTTATCGCGCGGCCAATAAAGTGCCTTTTTGTAATTGCATTTTTATAATTTAAAAATCCGGGAAATGGAAAGTAACGCCGTGTTACCGGTGCACGTAGGAACCATTTACCCCACGCGGTTTAATGTACCGGTACGCTGACTAGTGGATCACCGTTCCAAAGTTCTTCGGTAGTGTAACCTCGAGTGTAAGATGACTGAGGCTCTGAAAATATGATTTGGGTGTTGAAATACATTAATTTTGATTAAAGTGCATTGTATTTCAACGTTAATCGTGACTAACAAGGAGACATCCCCAATATTTTTCAAACTAGGGGGTTAAGTAGACATTGAAAGTTCCTAAAGGGAAAAGTTTGGATGGCCATTCGTTTTGCCATGCCAACCGAATTTTTTTTCACAAACACCTCGGGATGTCTCCTTGTAAGAGCACTGAAAATGACTATGTAGAGACAATTTTCGGGAACCACGAATTAATTGTACCACGCCACAATAGTTAGGAAAAAACTTTATAGGCATGTGTGAAGAACCAATGATATACAGGGACGATTTGATTGCGCGTGAAGGGGTGGAAAATACTAGCAGACCGTGTGGTGGATTGGAAGAAACGATAAATGCATAAGGTTTCGTTACCAGCAAGAAAGTTAATTTAAAATGTATAGCATTTTGTTAGCACGACTAACAAGTTGTACTTAAGTTTTCCCTAATTGGAATTTATACGATTAATATTTAAGCTGTTTGTATTACATAGACACTAACCATTTATATTTCGTACTCCGTAAGCCCCTAAGACCACTTTAAATGCAAACTCTAATCACGTTGGTATGTTAAGTTTAGTTTTTGAAAGTTTTGTTAGAGACCCGTACTCTTTATTTGAAATTAATGGTCGGTGCAGTTCGCGACGCGTTGGAATATTATATTAAACGCTTGACTCGCCAACCGTCTAATTCATTCTGTCACTCAGCCAAATCCATAAATTTAACAAAGTGTAAAATTCGTTGTTTCGCTTTGGAATATAATGTAGTGTTTTAGTCGTCATTTATTAAATGGAGTTTCCAAGGGCCGCTCGCGACAAAAAGAACAGAACTAATCTTATTAATATTTCTATCCTTTGGAACGCTCATGTTCGCATTGGGAACGTCAAATGTCGAAGTACCCCATTTTTGGTCAAAAAACTACTTCTCGAGGTTGTAATAAATAATTTTTTATTCTTTAAAGGGAATATAACCTGCAAAGCAATCTTTATGGGAGACCCCTTCAATTTTTCAAATTTCCCAGTACAGTGGCGCCAAATATTTTTAAAGCCAAAGGCAAGAGCGGCCAAAGCTGCGAACGTTGGTGTTCGACACCAAATACCTGAGGTTATATTCCCTTTAAATTTCAAAGTCACTTACGAGGGCCGAGAAAGATATATTTTTCATTGAAATATCGCCGTAGCGGAATAGGTGTTTTATAAAATACGGGAGGTCACGTGTAAATGTTATTTCTACGTCACTAGCTATAATTATTGACAGGAATCCATACCTCTACTTGGAATGCTTATCGCGGCAGATTTTCGTCTCGATGTGGCTGACGGTTATTTTGACGTCACTATGTTAAATTAACAAACAACAACGTAAGAGGGGAGTGCACGCAAAGGGTATTTTTTCGCTCGTAGGCGGAGCCAAAGCCGTCAGAGTGATCTTACCATTCGCGATACGGCAGGATAAGCATTCCAAGTAGAGGTATGGATTACTGTTATTGAAAATAGAGAACACGCGCTGGAGTAGATAAAGTTTTTGGAATTTGAAGTCCACGTGCGAATCGCGCGTTCCAATAAAGTACTAAAAAGCTTAAGCTGGCGACGCGAAGAAAAACATTTTACACTTTTAATAGATCTTAAAAGAAATTGATTTGAAAAAATTCAACGGTTATATTGTATAAATTATCGCGTGCTTGCTCGGAAGGGATAATCTTATTGGCTAAGACAAATGCGGATAAATATTGCTAAGCCCACGTGATTCTATTTTATTATCAGAATAAATAATTACACGTGCGACGAAAAATGGGCGATATCATCGAGATTCACGCGTTTTTAATTTAAAAACCCTTCCTTTTGACGGTTTTTATTTTGGAGTGAATAATTTCTTTTAGCGTCTATTTGTTATTGTTTTATTTTATAGAAACTCCTCTTGTCTAATGTAAGTAATGAAATTGATTTACAGTACATGTAAGGGCTATTCAGCTAAAATGATTTATCTTTACTTTTACGCTCCTAGATCGGTTTTAAAAGTATCTTTAAAGAATAGTACATTTTCTACCGAACAAAGCGATATAATCGAAAAGTGTAGAATATATGTTTCTATAAAATGAAATCAATAAATAGTAAAAAAAAATAGAATTTGTTGCACTTACGTCACAAGACACATTTTTCGTACGCGATTTGCAAGAAAATCTATATATTCCTCTAGCGACAGTAGCGCGCGTTCGTGAACTTGTAAAAGAGGCTGTGACATAAGAGGCAACATACTCTATTTTTTTACTTTTCTTTTTAAATTTATTTTATAGAAAAATCTATTAAATTTTAATCTTTATTTCAATTTTAACCGTACGAAAATAACTCCAATCCAATTTCCAAAATAGAATCAAGACACATCCAGTTTCAACCCAATTCTGTTGACATCAATTACGATCAAATCGGAATAAAGTTTAATTTCACGCATTGCGATTTGATCAAATGTAGAACATTTTGGATTGTAATTTTTTATGAAATGAACGTAACCCTCTATTGTACAATAATTTTTTTTATTTAAAATACTACAGCCGTTTCGGCGCCAAAACTAGCGCCGTCGTCAGGCAATGTTACAATAATGACCTCGAAATTGCTTTACATTACACTAATCTATTCAATCCAGGGTAATTGGATAAACAAGCAATGATTTTCAAATTTATTAATTTTTATTTTTAATTCTTGTTTACATAAGACATGTTTGATTGCTTGTTTTTGTTGTGCTACTCTAATTTCACTTACACTATATTTTATCGTGCTGTTGCCCTCAACAGACTCGAGGTCATTATTGTAACATTGCCTGACGACGGCGCTAGTTTTGGCGCCGAAACGGCTGTAGTAATTTAAGTAAAAAAAATTATTGTACAATAGTGGGTTACGTTCATTTCATAGTATATTATGTACAAGAGGGTCCATTCTCACATATAGTTGTAATTTTCTATCAAACTCGATTTTGATTTGACCAATTTTTGGATATAAATTTGATACAGCAGTTTCGTTTTATCGGTGCTTATGGTCAATGCTTAATTGACTGGCGTTAGCCCTTGACATATTTGAAACGGATTCTGCTATTTTTCGTGATTGAATAAATATCGGAGTCCGTCTTATTCTTCATCAAACGAAAAGCGCCTCGTTACAAAAGCGTTTAACCAAGTCGGCCGATTCCGTAATCAGTTAAGCGGTGGGCCACCTTTTAGCGCTCCGCTCCGAAGGGACTATACTTCACCGCGGTATTAAGTTTCTGGATGTAAAATTGTAGACGACCTTAATGGTCTCCGGGCGCTATACGGCCGCGTACACGGCAAGTGAGCGTGAATAAGTGATACGTTGGAAATTAATCTTTCAGTCTGAGGTCGGAATGGCGCTCGACGGTCTAATACATAAAGCGACAAGGGCGCCTCGTAATTCATAGGCGAGAAGGACGTCTCTTGGCCGAGAATAAAGGGCTGGCCGTGACGCGGTCGCTCTGTGAAAAAGTGATGAAGCTGCGTTTTATCTTTCGTCGTCCACCAGTTTACTTCTTAAGAGGACAGTTATCTCGAACGCTTAGCGACCTCTTAGGTACCGTGTGTCCTTCGAGGAATAGCTTGACGTTTCCTGCCATACTCGTCGGTCAACCTATGTGGTCATTTCTTCTTTTATTTTCAAGAAACAAAGTCGTAAAGATACTCTCGGAGGGTCCTAACTGACGAGAAATAATGAAGACATCGTTACTGGAAATTGTATTTGAACTCTAAAGTCATTGGAATTGCGCGCTACAGTATCAAATGCTTTTCGCGTAGTGAACTGGAATTTATCACTCGCTATAGCTTCGCAAATTTAGAAATAAAGTAAGAATTTCAATTTTAGAAAATGTTTAAATAATAACAAACCAAATAGTAATGGGAATAATTAAATAGAAACAACAGTGATTTTACAAGTGGAAAAATCAAGTAGGCAATAATTGGAAAATATCAGCCTAGGGAATTATGAGGTTTTTGGGTCTTGGCAAATAGTAGCCAATATTAAGTTTTATAAAAAAAAAAAAATGGACGCCAGTGCATAAACCTTAAGATTTTGACTACTCCGAAAATTCAATTAAAATTAGGTTTTTTGCGTATAAAATTCAATTATCTTTAAATAACCAAAATTTTCTCCATTTAAAGGCCTAGGTTTTCTTCTGCCTGTACTCCTTTAAATTAGGCCAACATGTTCAGCGGTATTTGTGCTCCACTAACAAGGAGAGTACCCGAGGTGTTTATTGCTGATTTAGTTCAAAGTCGGGCGTAATGCAGACCTATATGATATATGAAATTTCCCAAAAGGAGACGTTGCACTACCCATTCGATTTGCCATGGCAACCGAAAACGTCTTTGATCACTTAAAACAAAAATAAGACTTTTTCCTTATTTTACCCAAAAAGTGTTACAAATTTACCTCAAAATTGTTCCAATTAACCCAAAAATGATGAAATTTACCTAAATGTGGTACAAAATACCCATTTCGTGATTTTAATTTTTTTTTAAAATTTTCGTATCTAGGACCCTGGGAAACCGAGAAAATCCCATGCTTTTTTAAATGGAGATTTTTTTGTTATAAGTGGTCAAAAACATTTTCGGTTGCCATGGCAAATCGAATGGGTAGTGCAACGTCTCCTTTTGGGAAATTTAATATCTCATATAGGTCTACATCACGGCCGACTTTGAACAAATTCTGCAATAAACACCTCGGGTACTCTCCTTGTAAGTTAATTTAAAGGGGGACAGGCAGAAAAAAACCTAGGCCTTTAACCATATTTCCAGTATTTTCCACTCTCCAAGGTGGTGTTTGGTAACACTGATAATCAAATTAACAACTATTTTGTTTTGGCAACTCGCGTGGTGTTCACGAATTTCTGCAAAGGAACAAAATTATATTTACTCTTTAAAACGTCTAAACATTTACAATCGACTTTATAAATAACGGTTTACGGTTTCCACAATCTCTTTACAGCAGCGACGCGTTTTAAGTTAATAGAATCATTTGAGCGTGTAACGGTACGCGCTTGAGATTGAACTTTCATCCGCTTAGACGGCGATTAAAAAAGACGTTCGAACCTTTCGACTGGATTGGCTTAGTGCCGATGGAATTTTCGCTAAAACGTTTCCGCTGTTTTCATTAAATTACGCCTGATTAGAACAATTTTTCGAAGTAATCCGATAACGAGTCTTCCCAAAAAATCTGTAAATATCTACTTATTAATAAGTCCATAATGGAACCCTCAAACTTTAGCTTTTAGACATACGGGTATATATTCCATAAGCCAATTCCGTAGCTTCCCTGAACGCTAAAGAGGCGAAGAAGCCCATTAAAGACTTACTTCAAAGTTCGCTTCATTGTAGACTTTAGATTTTTCTCTTTAGTTTTTAAGAAGGATCTAATCCCCAATATACAAAAGAGAACTCGACGGGAGGAGTCCAGGAGCCGCTGATTTACTCTGGTTGTGACGGAGAAATTGCCGACAGACCGAAGAAAAACGTATCCCGCGGGTAAAGGGCCTCCTTCTCTTTTCCAACGAAATTCGTTTCATCAGTGTCTTTGCGCGAGAGGAATAATAGAGGATCCATTCTGTTTCGACTCTATTCTCAGGAGCGCCTGTCTTTTGAAAGGGCCATGGTGACCTCTTTTACGATTCAGATTCTTTGTTCAATGAAGTAAACGCTGCCTCGATCGCGTTTCCAAGGTTCAAAGTTTGCTCTTTGCCGTGAAGCGCGCTTAAAGAGAATAACGACTGTGGTATACGCTTGTAGTTTTGCCAAAATTCCTCGCCTCGACGAATCGGCGTCCTTTATACGAATCCTACTAAAATATCAGGAACTCCTTTCGAACTCCGACTCTTCGTTTTATCGTTGGCTTTCGGAAATACTTTCGCGCTAGAAAATTGATTCCAGTGTTTGATATAAACTCGAAATGGTTCCGTGTTTGTTTAAATTTCCGTATTAAATGTTCTTTGTATTTTCTCAAATTTTCGGAATAGAAATTTTCGATACTGCCTAAGCCGCCATAGAAACTGAAACCTCGCTTTACGGGCGGCGAATAATTTGAAATTGCTCCTAGCTACGCTCTCTATAATGAAATTTTAGTTTCAAGAAGTAGAAGAAAATTTCGTTACGAAAAATTATAAACTCTTCGTGATTTTCGTCCAAAATAATTGCGAGTCCTTACGAAAATGGGCTGGATCAAATTTTATCAATTAAAATTTATATTCAAAATTTTGAAGATCAAAAATTCCCATCCGAACTTATTATTTGCTCCAAAAGGAATTGCATTCAAACCGGAAGCATCTTTATTCGGGTTGAATCCAAATTTGAACATTTGGATTATAAGTCCTTTTAGTCAGTGGCATTTGACTACTAAAATAAATGCTCTGACTACTAAAATTAATTAATCGAAATCTGGGGGCTCACTAGACAATTTGAATAGTGAAAAATTTACCTAAATATTCATAAAAAAATTTCGAATATGGCGTATCATAAATTAGTCATTCATCAATCCCATTTTCTTTAAAAAAAATGTGATCGGCCAAAGTAATGTAACTCAAGTGATAATAAATTTATATTTTAATTCTGACGGTTAAAGCAAAATGTTGGCTGTCCTTATGGTTTTGATACCCCCCTTTTTACCCTACCTAGTCAGTGACTACAAAATGGCATTGGAAGAAAAAACGTTTACTACAGAAGAAAAATACTTAGTGACTTATTACTTTAAAAATTCTGTTGTAAAATGAAAACTGTCAATAATTATAATAAAATATTTAAGACTCGTGAGGTGATTGTAATATTTAAAATTTAATAAAATAAAGTTACAAATACATACAAATTTTCGAACGTGATGGATAATACATCTACATTAGGGCTCAACGTTTTGGAACTTACGAGTTCCTTTGTCAGGTGAAAGTAAGTTCCGAAACGTTGTGTCCTAACGCAGATGTATTTTCCATCACGTTCGAAAATTTGTATGTATTTTAAACTTTATTTTATTAAATTTTTTAATATTACAATCACCTCACGAGTCTCGCGAAATAAATAAATATTTTATTATATTCTACCATGACAAATAAACCTATTCATTCGTGCATACTAAAATAAATTAAGATAGGAGGTTCACTATTCAGGCTGACTACTAAAAAAATATCCTTATGTCCAGCCCTGGCAGGTACCCGCGAGGGTCACCTTAATCCAAAGACATCTCCGTGGATTTGAAATGAAGAGTCTCTAAATTTCGCATTCCTGGAATATCGCGTCGCGGAGAGTAAAACGCGAACGAGGTAAACATTCCGTCGGACTTCTCCGGCGCTTGTTTATATCGCAATAACGGTCTTTATAAGATTTAGAGAGCCCCTCTCTTGATAGCCCCGGGGTTCTCTGTTTTGAAGAGGCGCGTGTGCCGCTATAGAGTATTACGTAATTGGATGGGGTACAGCGGCGCTCGGGTTTTTAATGATAGCTCTCTTTTATACGGCATCTCCGGAGCGGGCTAGACTTAATCGAGATGGCCGCTGCTTAAAACGGGAGCGTTTCCTCCGTGATTAGGCCCTGGCGGACGCGTAGAGATCAGCCCTCTTTAGAATGCTAAGCCCTTCTCCGCCGACCGACGTCTATTTAAAGCTCGCCGGCTCGCGGCCATTTATCACGGAAGAAGCGCTCGTCTCAGTATACAAGCCCGGATGAGTTTTGGCCTTTTTGGCCGTCCTCCCGTGAAAATGACCAGGCTGATAGGAAAACTCTCCTTTGCATAATAAATTTGACGGCCTTATATCCGGACGAAGCCTGCCCCAGAACCGGTCACCCTTAACAAATTCATGTTTTAAAATGAACCGGCCTTATACTCTGTAGGCGCGTAAACGTGCCCGCGAACGATTTTACCATGCCTTAATTGAAAGCGCGCGTACGTTCATCAATCTCAAAATGTCGGGTAATATTATCATTGACGTTATTATACGCTTTATTTTTCGCCCGCGATAAACAACGCGTTCTGTTATTGATTTTAATCTTTATAGATCTTGCTGGATTTTGTTCGACAAATTGTTTCGTGTAAATTAGTTAATATCACCATTTTATTGAGTGGAATATGTACGATAATATCAAAGGAAAATTTTGTTTTTGGTTTCGATAAATTCCGTAAAATTAAGTGGAAAACTAAGATAAATTAACAAATTATCCCACCATTAAGGTAGCAACTAGTTAAATTATAACGCACCATCTTTCCATTAAGCCTATATGGTTTTGAAGAGACGGCTGAAATATTTCGCAACGAAACCTGAACGCGGACAAATTCGTAACATTTTTACCTCTCCGAGGGGACTTTGTACCCTAGGATGGGTTATACAACCACCGTGTCTGTCAGTCTGTCTGTCAGTCTGTCAGTCTGTGGGTCTGTCTGTCAGGCCTGCGAATGCGTTCGCATTTTCGGGGCAAAGGGTAATCCCTGCGTACCCAGTTTCTTAGAATCAGGGAAAAGGTTTTTCCAAAAGCGCCCTCTTTTTGTCATTGGGTGCGTATAATTTTTAATCAGCCGGGATTCGAACCCGAGCCCTCTTGCACAACAGGTGAGCGTTCTACCGCAGAACCACGGATACAGTTACGCTCCCTATAAAATTAAAAACGCTTCCGAGGAGAGGTATATTTTGGCTTGCCAACTTGTTTTATTTTTAGTGGAACACCGCGAATCGAAATCTCCGACCACTTTTAACGCTAGACCGCGTACCTTAGTACAACATTCGCGTTATTATGCAGTCAATAAATTGCTTCATTTAGTAAATTAAGTAGGGAAATCTAAATTATATTTGAATTCCGAAGCTTTTAGCTTAAGTGCGATGACTAATCTCTTTATGCGTGTCACGAGCCTAAGACGCCGCCTCAACGAAAGCTTTTTTTCTAAATACGAGAGCGTGTTCTCCGTGTCCCGCGTGAAACGGCGGCTGGTCAACGATAGGGGCACGTTTAAATTAACGACGGCACGCGCGCGGGGTGGGGGTCCCCTCCTTCTCCTCCGCCCTCGCGTGTTTACCTTGGACGCGACGCGGTCACCCTATTCATTTCCAAATCCGTCACTACGGCTTACGGCGAACCCCGACCTATATCGCATCGACCGCTTTTTCGACATGTTTTCCCGCAAGAAGAAGATTAAGTCTGTTACGCATTAGGTTCGGCCAGTAGAGCGGTTTCGCGTAATTTCCAGTGAGCTCTGCCCTATTGCCAATTCAACGGGATTTTAGGCTGGTCAGTGGGCAAATTTAAATTCGTTCCATTATAGTATCGGGTGGGTTATTTGGCGAAGTTAAGCCTCCAGATCTACATCCTTGCTCAGTTACTTGGCTAGTCTTAACGTTATTTTAACCCAAAGCCTCGAGCCAGTCAATACGACCAGCCAAGATGTGTAATTTATTGATCAGTTGGCCGGCGTGCGAGCGCGCTCCTGATACTTGCCGTTGGTTGGGATCAGCGAAAGGGCATTAGGCGAACCTGACGCGCCTCTAGCGCCGGTGGAAACCTGTTTTGGATGGGTCTATTTCGGGAAACTTTTCATTCGCGGAGGGGTGATATCCTGATAGGTACATACAGGGTGGAAGCCTCAGCCGTGGTCCAGCCTCGGTACTTCTAGTACACCAGAGTTCTGCGGATGAAACACTTC